>NW_027513866.1:0-125388 GCF_048772815.1 Callospermophilus lateralis
ACCCCTTTGTTAAGCCTGAAGATAACAGTTTTCAAATGGAAATGAATGTGCATCACCTCTGGCTCTTTGCTTAATTTCATTGGAAAAGGATGTGTCTGATTCAGGCCCTTTGCCCTGTTTCAGGCTGTGACTTAGATTCTCAGCACCTGATGGATGTAAAGAAAGATCCCATATGTGCATCTAAACCAAAATGGAAAAACGTTCAATCAATGTGCATGAATTATATTGCCTTCCTTTGTTAGGTTTCTGAAATCCATCATGTCAGAATAGGGATCCTTTAGGTGAAATGAGTTCTTCAAATCTCTGCAGAGGTGCTTGGCTTTTCTCATGACTCCAATTCACAAAAAGAATCTAGACCCCACATTCAGAGAGCCTCAAATTGGAGAAGTGAAGCAGTATTAAGGGCAGGCCTATTTGATCACTCCTGGTTCACAGGAAGGGTGTCCAAGCCACCCTGACATTCGGCAAATGAGGGGCAAGGGAGCTTATTTTGGACACTGTCTTGGGATGTGCCTCTCATGAAAACCTCCATCCAGATGTTATGATGAGTATCTTTATGGTAGAAGATGAGGGCCATGTAGGAGTGTTTTGGTTATAATTGTGGTCATTTGTGTGGCAGTTGGAAGAGATGACTGGGTCCACCTGGGCTTGAATTCTGCTGTGATTCCCCTTAGAGACTGAGTTCTGGAACTGACCTCAGAGAAGTATTGACATGAATTGTGTTGGGATTTTAGGAGGCCAGGAATGAGAGTTGCCATTGGAACCTGGGATCAAGGCCCAGAGTGGCTTTCCACAGAACACTGGGAATCACAGCCAGGATATTACATGATTTTATTCTGAAAGACTTGGCAGGCATAATTGAGATTCAAAACACACTTGGACCTCGCTTTGTAGACCTCAATGGGCCTGGCTTCATGTGACTTTTTGGCCACTCTTTGGGTAGACTTGCCTGTGAGAGTGCTCCAGAGATTTCCCTGAAATTAGCTTCCTCACCATTTAATGGTTCCTGAATGAATTGAAACCAACATTGCCTCCAAATGCATCTGTGAAAAAATGCTAGATAATTACCATGAAATTTTAGAAATTCCGATGACCAGCTGGCACTGGAGGACCTTTGATGTCCTGTTGATGATCATGAGTATACCAGACAGGGACTTGATTGACTGGGTTTCATGAAAATGGTGTAGAACAGAGATGCCAGTAAGTTGGGTCCTGGTAAGTAGTGGGCCTAGAGCTGTGTTATGCAAATGTGTGATAAAACATCTGTGGTGGGGCCATCTGGATCTTCCATTGGCTTCCAAATGGCTGTGACTGACATGGTGCAACCATCACACCCATATATGTAAAGGCATATTTTTATATGGAGAGGTTTCAGGGCAATGTTCAATATCATGTTGCTATTGTCAAGGGGGCAAGCTACTTGAGATAGAACCCTGGTTGGTGCATTCTCCTGGAGACCCTGCCAACCACACCTGAAAGAACTCCCTTCAGCACTGTGTCCCATTTGAACTCGTTGTATTTCATGAAGCAAATACCAAACTCCCAGTGCAGCAGCAAGAAACACCACGAAAATTTGAGGATGACCATTGGTTTCACAGTCCACACGGGAAGACCCTTAGCCCTCAGTGGCCAAAGTTTACCTACAAAAAGAGAATTCATCACTGCTGCCTCATTTTTATTTGAAAATAAGTAACCATTTCCTCCAGGTCACATAGATGCAGATCCAGCTTTGATGGTTTCACTACAAATAAAGCTAAAGCTCCTGACAACAACATATATTTCAAGTGCCCAACCTCAGAGGCAGATTCTCAAAAAGTCTTTTGGCCAGCAGAGCTCCATGTTTGTGGAGTGTTTACCCTGTCTCTTACTTTTGGAAACTCCTCTACCACCTCCAAAGATGTGAAATCTGGAGCATTTTCCATTCTAGATATGTATTCACAGATTTTCTAACTCTTCTCCTCTAATTGTGTCTTACTTGAGGCGAAGGTAATGTCAAGGCATTGTTCTGGAGGAGAGTGGGAAGATTTTTCCGTACCATATATTTGCATACACATTGGATTCACTGTCCTATTTTCAATTCAAAATACTGAATACCTGACTCTAACCCATACCCTACCAGACTCTGACTACTAATCCTAATATGATGGAGAAAAATAACCCATAAAGAATAGAAATACAAGCAGTTCAGAGTAGGCATGGTGTATAGATGGACTTGCCTTTTGCATGATACAGAGTTGGAGTTATAAATCTAGTCAATTGTTTGTTGAAATAGTTGTCCTTATATTTTTAAGGTTAACAAATATGTGAATTCCTGTCTCCCTTTCTCTGTATTCTTATATGCACATATAGATTCCTATCTGGTACCACACGTACATTCTTGTGAGGTGGCTGACTTGGCAGATACAAATTGTTAGAAGAGATCACTCCTAATAAACCCTGTTGGAACTGAATATTCAACCTATGGGTGAGCTTGCTAGTTGAACAGCATTATACATAAATCCATGTTCAGTAAAATGAATATTTTTAGATCTGTGGATGGTATATATTTTATAATGAATTTTGATTGACATATATATTGCTACTTTTTGTCTGTGTGTTTGTTTTATGTATATGTATATATATGTATATATGTATATATATATATATGTATATATATATATATATATATATATATATATATATATATGTATATATATATATATATATACACTCTCCAGATTTTACAAAATATGAAATATATGTGTCTTATATTCACTCCCTAAATTCATTCATGTTCATGTATGTGGATTTATAATCAACTATTCACAAGATTATTCTCAAAATATTCATCCACCTGAAATTTGCCCAATGCTCTCAAATGTCAATCCTATTTGTGACTACATATTTGTTTCTTCCTAAGGTTATATATTTAAACTCAACCCTGTTCAAAATGTCTAATCCTATCACACACTTTATACTTTGCCTGATTTTGTAATGTCTCTATTGATATATGCTTTCCTACATATTTTCCCCACTTCATCATTGTGACTGACTCTTCACTTGTGCTGACATTTACATTCACGCTCTAATAGAAATCCTATTGCTAAGAAACTTTTGTTCCAAATCTTATACTCACCCTTCTTTCTAAACTTACTGACTATCTTCCTAATGCTACAGACTATCTCTTTTTGACTGGATGTTTTCTTCTACATTCAATCATCCAAGTAAACGTGGTGCGAGCTTCAGAGGAGGAGACTACCAACAGGCTATCTCATGCAACATCAAAGGGTTTATTGGGTGTCCAGAATGCTGGGGTTCAGTGCTCACCTGAATAGAGCAGATAGCCCTGAGAATTGCTGAAGTAGAGCTTATATACTTTCCCTGGAGAGAGAAGGGAGGGAATTGTATTGATGGGTCAGGGCGAGTGGGCGGTTTGCATGCAACTGGGAGAGGGAGTACATTCTGCAATTTGGCAGCTGGGGATAGAACATTCTGGGAACAAGTTTTGCAAACATTTCTCAAGATTTCAACAGTGTTCTGTTAAGCATACAGAAAAACAAGATGTGACAAGTACCTATTTTATTAATATTTCATTCCCCACTTCTTCTTCTGGCTAATTTTAATCATAAAAATGATCATTGGAGGGTGTCACTTTCAATGTCTGCAGGTGGGGTATTACCATAAGTTTAACTCCTCCAATTTGAGCCTGGAGAAAAGACATTACACGGTTGAGCAAACAGGGTTTTATAGTTAGCAATAATATGAGGATTATTATTGGACCGGCCAGGGTTGATAAAAACGTAGTTAACCAGGGGGACTGTGTGAACCAAGACTCAAGCCACCCTTTTGGGCCCTCTCTCACTTGTTGATGCTCTTCAAGGTGTCTTTTAAATTTACTCATAGATTTTATTACGACTCCAGTATAGTCAGCATAAAAACAACATTCTTCCCTCAATGCAGCACAAAGGCCCCCTTCTCTAATGAAGAGGAGGTCCAACCCTCAACTGTTCTGTAAAACAAATTCAGAGAGAGAGGTTAAAGTTTCATGCAAAGCCCTGAAGGAGGTTTCTAATATCTTACTTTTGCTCTATTGCTGCTTCTAATTGGGTCATCTTTTGTGTCCCATGGACAATGGCAGTGGTTCCTGTGCCCACCGTGCAGCAACTCCTATTCCTAATAGGATGGCTAAAGTGAGGGATATATGTTCCCAGTGGAACCGGTTGTATGCCCCCCCCATTTGATCTTCAAATGAACCTGCGTCATGATAGAGCACTCTGGGAAACATCTGCACCATTACACATTTTATCACATATCTTGATCATTTCATGAAAACATAAACGATGTTTAAGTATATAGAATTATGCTGTTGTAGGCACTGACAAAGCAAGGCACCTAAGATAGCACTCAAGAGAGGGAAACAGTCCTATTTGGTTGCAACCGGATTCAGAGGGCATTGCTTCTATTGTAATCAATTAATCCCCTGAAACTCAAGTTTAGGTAGTTTCAAAATTTTGTACCCAACATATAAGGGATGGGGCTCAGAAGTTCACAGTCTTCAGAAGTTTAAAAAAGCAGTATTTGTTTCTGTTTTTCCTTCTGTTCCTGGCAAGTTAACTTTTCAAGGACACCTGGGAAGAGGAGAGCTTTTTCTTCCCTTTCTTATTTTCCCCCTGCCAGCTGTTACCATGGAGCCTGGTTGGTAATTTCTTTATCTTAGAAATGTAGCCATCTCTGTGAAGCCCCAGCTGAAGGCCAGAGGACTTGTTCACATATTTTGTGAAAAACTAGTTAGGGGTTGTCTAGCTTAGAAGTACTGAGATTTTTAAGCCAGTGGCCAAGTAGAACAGGGCAATACGAAAGAGAAAGTTTATCTACATTAAAGTCTTTATTGGGACTGTTTTGCTGAAAGTTCAAAACTCAGCCATGGTGAAGACTTCTGAAGAAGGTCATTTAAGACTTTTCTGTGGGCCTGGTACAGAGGGGGAAAGACGGGGAAGGTGGGGCTGAGAGCACCTCCGAGGATCTGAGAATGAGGGAAAAGAGAGATGTAAAAGAATAATGCGAAAGGGTATTGGGAATTTCCTAGCAGCAAACTTGAGCAGTAGATCAGGTAGAGCAGAGTGAAAGACGGGAGTGAGGATTTCAAAATCCTGTGAGGGACTTTAAATTTTAGTAACCTGTTTTCAGTGATGACAAAGCAACTTTAAAGGCCAATTATATTACATCTTGGATAAGGATCTCAGGGCTCTCCTCAGCTCATTTGAGCATTGGGTTAGCTGGTAAGAGGACCTGGTGGGACCCGGTGAGGGCACTGACAGGAGATGAGAGGAATGAGTCGGTGGCGCGGTACCTATGTACCTGCTACCTCAGCAAGGGGGCGATGGTCTGAGAACTGGTGGAGCTTTGGGTTTCTGATCTAGTTATTGGAGGGGAGAAATCAAGTTGCTGAGATGGGAGTGACATCAGTGGGTCTGGAGCAGAAGGCTGAGGATAATGATCTATTGGAGAAGCATAGTTCAGGATGTGAGTGAGGGAGGGAAAAGGCTTCCACATAGGGGAATTTCCTTTCACTCTTTTGAGCACTTGCAGAAGTTAAAAAGGTCACGCAAAATTTGAGGATCTAGAGACCCCTCTGGGTGCCATAGTTTTTGGTTGTCTAATTGGTAATGTGGCCAATGCTGTGTACTGAATTTGATGAAGAATTGGGGTTCCATCAGGCAGCCCCTGTATGCACACATTCCCATGACATACAGAAAAAGTCGGCTTTTCCCCCACACAGCCATTACTCTTTGTGGCTTTGATAGTCTGCCAGGCAAACTTAGTAATCTAGACTAGCCAACATGCATCTGGCTCGCGTGTCCCTGCATCCATAATGTTTGTTTCCATTATCTATGGTACAGAAGGGATTTAATGGTATTTTAGTGGGATCCTCTTCATCAGGGATATCACAATAGTAAATACCTATAGCCAGCTAACAAATGTCTGGGTGGAGAGATGGCCACCAGGTCCCTAAGGGGGCTGTATGCGAGATAGACCATACTTCTTTTCCAGTAGGATTTGTGATCAGCCATCACTGCTTAATGGGCTGATGAGGGTTAGGACTACTTGTAGCCAAGGGGAGAGTATATAACCTTATTCACATTGCGAATACACAATTTGAAACTGTTACCAGTCTTTTTCAGTTTCCAGGAAGATTCTGTACAGGGAGCAGGCTTGAGATGAGAGGCATGGATCCAGGAAGTGATTCTGTTCACGTTTACCACTGTAGGTGTTATAATAGCACCTGGTATGGTCCTTTTCAGCGGGGTACCAGGGATGACACCTGATATCATCTTACATAGATGAAATCTCTTACTTGATATGGATGTGGAATCCCCTGGTTCCCAGTTAAGCATACAGAAAAACAGGAAGTGACAAGTACCTATTTTATTAATTTTATTAACCTTTCACTACCGACCATGCCTTTTTGACTTGATGTTCCTTCTACATTAATTCATGCAACGTACAAGGTGCTATGCCATTGTATATTGATTTATCTGAGACAACTCTGCAGAACGTAATTCAACACCACGTATCCCTATCAAGAGCCCAATGCCCTTCTGGCCTTCAAATCAGACTTAGATTTCTTTTTTCATACATATATTTCACCTATATATTCTTCTACACATAGCAAGTTCTCAATACGATCATTCATCCAGCAAAATGATTTCTAACCCAAATCGAGCATGTTTTTAACCATAACCGGACACTGTTCCCTCAATCTAACTTTACAGAAGAGCAGGGAAGGAGTTGATATTACAATACAGAAATGTAGAAAAGCTTCCACCTGCTGAGAACCTCAAAGGTCCATGCAGAAATGATCCCTGGAGAAGATGTAGGAAGCAATAAAGGACCTGAGAGACCAAAAGTCATCTTCCATGGCAAACAACCCTGTCAGGATAAAAGGTTGTGTCTGAATCAGATTTTTTTTTAATGTAGAGATCATGGACCAAACCAGGCCTGTGTGGAGATCTATTCCTGGGTGCCTTTGGTTGATATACCATTCTAACTTGTGAAAATGTCACCGGAAGTAGGGGCAGCCTCAATCTCTTGGGACCCTTGGAAGCAACAGTTAGGACAAAGTGGCTGCCAAGACAGTGCCCTCATTCAGTTCAGGAAGGAAGTGACCTCACCTCACTTTCTTGGTGATGGAACTCTCTGAACGTGGGATCCAGGAAGCCAGGCACACAGAGCCAATCCCAGTCCCAGTCCCAGTGGTCTCACTTGTTTGGATTTACCAAGGACAGGGTCAGTATTTTTTGGTACCTACAGATGTGAGGAAGGCCAAATGCCAGGAAAGCTCGGATGCAGGGTTTTTCATGAGAAAGCAGGTAGTTGCTCACCGTTGGCTCCTAAGAAGTTCACAGAGTTGGCCAAGAAGACAAGATCTGAGACAGGAAAGGCCATTTGGGGGGAACATATTATGGCCCACAAGTCAGAGGACACTCTGGATAGTCACAGACCTACTTAGGGGAAGGAGGTGCCTTTGTGGGTGTGGTTGTGGGTTTGTGGTTTTGTCTCATTTTCTGAGAATAGGTAGGACAGTCGGTTTGTTTCATTTGAAGTGGACTGTTTCTAGTAAGTCTTTTCACAGGGCGAGTGTTTGTATGTCTGTGTATTCCACTGTTTCCGTGGTTGTAGACATTAGAAAAGAGAATCCATCAATGGATGTGTCCTGTCTAGTAGAAAGCTTCTCAGCATTCATATTGCCCCGTTTATGAATGGACTGTAGCTTGTCTTATCGATGAGCAACACCTGCTACCTTCCTAAGTTTCTATTTTCGTCCTGAATTCCGGCCAATCTCAAGAATAGGCCCATGGTTTTGTGTCCAAGATATGTACCACCTCCAAGCTCTGTGACATGGCCATGTACTGGATAGCTGTAGGTGATGGCGAGCATCTCAGAAAACTCAGATATCAGTGTGACCAGGAAAGTCTCAGAGGAGAAATCCTGCTTTGGGCCTTTTGCTTACCTATTGTTCTGTTGCCCTGAATGTCAGGAAGGTCTTTGCCTCAGGCCACCCCTTTGTGAAGCCTGAAGAAAACAGTTTTCAAATGGAAATGAATGGGCATACTTGTGGCACTTTCCTTAATTGCTTTGGAAAGGGATGTGTCTGAATCAGGCCCTTGGCCCTGTGTGTGGCTGTGGCTTAGATTCTCAGCACCTGATGGATCTAAAGAAAGTTACCATGTGTGCATCCAAAAGAAAATTCGCCAAAAGAACAATTATTGGGATGAAGTCTCTCGACTTCCTCTGTAAGGTTCCTGACCTCCATCAAGTGAGAATGGGATCCTTTGTGTCAAAAGAGTTCTACAAAACCTGCAGAGGCTAGCCCATTGTGCTTGGGTTTTCTCATGACTAAAATTCACATAAAGAATCTAAACCCCACAGACAGTAGTCCTCAAATTGGAGCGGTATTAATGGCAGGCCTATTTGATCACTTTTGGTTCACAGGATGGGTGTCCAGGCCACCTTGACTTTAGGCAAATGAGGGGCAAAGGAGCTTATTTGGGACACTGTCTTGGTCTGCGCCCCTCATGGAAACCTCCAGCCAGATTATGATGAGTGTCTATATGAAAGAAGATGAGGGCCATATGGGAGGGTTCTTGTTTTAATTGTGGTAATTTGTGTGGTAGTTGGAAGAGATGACTGGGTCCACCAGGGCTTGAACTCTGGTGTGATTCCCCTTAGAGACTGAGTTCTGGAACTGACCTCAGAGAAGTATTGCCATGAATAGTGTTGGGATTTTAGGAGACCACGCATGAGAATCGCTTTTGGAAACTGAGATCTAGGCCCAGGATGGCTTTCCAAAGAGCTCAGGGATTCTGAGCCAGGATATCACATGATTTAATTCTTAAAGACTTGGTAGCCATAGTTGAGAGTCCAAACACACATGGACCTCACATTGTATACCTCAATGGGGCTCTATTCATGTGTCCTTTTGGCCACTCTTTGGGAAGGCTTGCCTGTGAGTGTTCTCCAGAGCTTTCATTGAAATGAGCTTCCTCACCATTTAATGGTTCCTGAATTAAATGAAACGCACAGTGCCTCCAACTTCATCCTTGAAAAATGACTAGATTAATACCATGAAATTTTTGAAATCCCCATGACCAGGTGGCACTGGATAACCTTTAGATATCCTGTTGCTGATCATGAGTATAACAAACAGTGCCTTGATTGACTGAGTTTCGTGAAAATGGTGTAGAACAGAAATGCCAGTAAGTTGAAGCCTGCTGGGTAGTGGGTGTAGAGCAGTGGACTGTAGGTGTGTAAATAAATATTTTTGGTAGGACCACCTGGATCTTCCATTGGCTTCCAAATCTTGCGACTGACATGGTGCAGGCAGCAGACCTTTATATGTAAAGGCATCTTGTTATATGTAGAGGTTTCAGGGCAATGTTCAGAATCAGGTTGCTATAGTCAAGGGGAAAGCTATGTGGGATAGAAGCCTGGTTCGTACATTCTCTTGCCGACCCTGACCAACCACACATGACAGAACTCCCTCCAGCATTGTGTCCCAGTTGAACATATTGTATTTCGTGAAGCAAATACCAAATTCCCAGTGCAGCAGTAAGAAACACCCTGAAAAGTGGAGGATGACCAAATGGCTTCACAGACCACACGGGAAGACACTTAGCTCCCAGTGGCAACAGTTTACCTACAAAGGGAGAATTCAGACCTGCTGCCTCATGTTCATTACAAAATAAAGAACCATGTCCTCCAGGTCACATAGATGCAGACCCAGATTTTTGGTGTCACTATAAACGAAGCTAAATCTCCTGACAATTACATATATTTCTTTTACTTTTTTTAATTAATTTTCATTGTAGGTTGTTCAAAACATTACATACTTCTTGATATATCATATTTCACACTTTGATTCAATTGGGATATGAGCTCCCATTTTTACTCCATATACAGATTGCAGAATCACATCAGTTGCAGAACCATTGATTTACATATTGCCATACATATATTTCTTGTGCCTAACCTCAGAGGAAGTTTCTCAATAAGTCTTTAGGTCAGCACAGCTCCATGTTTCTGGAGTGTTTACCCTCTCCCATACTTTTGTAAACTCTTTTACCACCTCCAGTGTTGTGAACTCCTGAGCATTTTTTATTCCACATATGTATTCACAGGTTTTCTAACTCCTCTCCTCTAATTGTGTCTTACTTTTAGCGATGGTTATGTCAAGGCATTGTTCTGGATAAGAGAGGGAAGATTTTTGTGTATCACATGTTTGCATACACATTAGATTCATTTTCCTATTTTCCATTTGAAATACTGAATCCCTGACACTAACCCATACCCTACTAGACTCTGACTACTAATCCTAATATCATGGAGAAAAAAAAAACCTAACTGAATAGAAGTACAGTCCTTTCATAGGAAGCATGGTGTATATTTGTATTTGTCTTCTGCTTTATCAAGAATATGTGTTTTAAATTTAGTAAACTTTTCATTTTAATATTTCTCCATGATTTTTTAAAGTTATCACATATGTAAATTCCTGTCTCCCTTTCTCTGTATCCTATTCAGCACATGTAATTTTTTTATGCATATACAATATCCTACCTGGTATCACACGTACATTCTTGAAAGATCACTGGCTTTGGAATATAAAAATTGTGAGAAGAGATGACTTTCCCTAAATAATGATGGAACTGAAAATTCCACCTATGGGTGAGCTTCCTAGTGAAAAACACTATACATAAATCCATGTTCAGTAAAATGAATATTTTTGGATTTGTGAATGAATTATATTTCATGATGAATATCGATTGGCATATATATTGCTAAATATTAATGTGTGTGTGAGTGCGTGTGTGTGTGTGTGTGCGTGTGTGTGTGTGTGTGTGTATATTCTCCAGATTTTAAAAAAATATGAAAAATATGTGTCTTATTATACACTCCCTAAATTCATTCATATTCATTTATGTTCATTTAAATTCAAATTTTCACAAGATTATTCTCAGTAATATTCATACACCTGAAATATATTTTGGTTTCCTACTACTGAAAACTAAGTTCAGTGGATGGTGCTTAAAAATCCTAATATTTCTACAGTAACTGACCCAGTTTAACATTAATGCAAGTAGATTGCTATGGGACATGATGTGTAATTTGAAGTTCATTTTTACTCAACACTGGTACATTACTATTTCTTCAGTTTATGGACATCATAGGATGTATTTTTTCATCCACAACTTCACAAATTTTTTTGGCATTTGCTTCAATTTCAATTACTTACTACTTCAGAACACATGTATTCCTCCATGTTTCTTTACTGGTCTTTTCACTAGACTTCTTTCTAAACACATTATTTTCGATTCCAAATCATTTTTGAAGCAAAA
The DNA here is from genome assembly GCF_048772815.1 of Callospermophilus lateralis. Lineage (NCBI taxonomy): Eukaryota > Metazoa > Chordata > Mammalia > Rodentia > Sciuridae > Callospermophilus > Callospermophilus lateralis. Next base: position 11,373 of record NW_027513866.1, read on the forward strand.
CTCACTCTTCACGATAAACCGTAACCCTAATAATACTATTGCATATATAACTCGTTGGAATGATGGTATATATATCAATATAAGATTTCCAATATATTTTCAGATGCAACCTCAAACCATTATTTAATGTTGGATCCAGTTACATACTTTATTCACAATATGGTCTATTCATGCATCATCTCAATAATCATCAACACAAGGTACACCTATTTGTATCCCCAGTACTAATTTATAAGTTTCCAGAATATTACTCCCATTTATGGTGCAAGAAATACTCATGTCACCTGATCTACATATACATTTTACCACAGTAGTATTCTGTACACAAAATGCAAAGGTCACACGTATGATTGTACCAAAGCCTAAATGGGAAGTGACCATGGATTACTAAAAGCATCTATGTCCAGGGTGCCTACTGCTCTCAAATGTCAATCCTATTGGTTACTACATATTTGTTTCTTCCTAAGATTATATATTTAACCTCAAGCCTGTTGAAAATATCTAATCCTATCACTCACTTTATACGTTTCCTGATTTCCTAATGCCCCTATTGATATCTGCTTTCCTACATATTTTTCCCAGTTCATCATTGTGACTGTCTCTTCCCATGTGCTGACATTTACATTCACCCTCTAACTGAAAACCAATTGCTAAAGAACTTTTGGTCCAACTCCGAGACTCACTCTTCTTCCTAAACCTACTTACTATCTTCCTAATCCTACAGACTATCCCTTTTGACTGGATGTTCTCTTCTACTTTCAATCATCCGAGGTATAGGGTCCTATGCCATTGCATATCGATTTATCTGAGACCTCGGTGCAGAACATGATTCAATCTAAGTATACCAATCAAGGGCCCAATGCCTTTCTGGGCTTCAAATCTTTCCTAGATCTCTGTTCTCATACATATATTTCACATTTATATTCTTATAAATATCACAGGTTCCCAATACCATAATTCATCCAGCAGAATGACTCCTAACCCAAATCGAACATGCTATTAACACTAACTATACACTGTTCCCTCAATCTCACTTTACAGAAGAGCAGGGACAGAGTTGGTCTTAAAATCCAGGAAGGTAGGGTATCATCCACCAGCTGAGAACCTCAAAAGTCCCTGCAGAAATAATCCCTGGAGAAGGTGTAGGCAGGTATGAAGGATCTGAGAGAGCAAAAGTCATCTTCCATGGCAAACAACCTGGTCAGGTTGAAGGGATGTGTCTGAATTAGCCTCTCTCTTCCTAATGTAGAGAAGATGGACCAAACCATGGCTGTGTGGAGAGCTGTTCCCCGGTGCCTATGGTTGATATACCATTCTAACTTATGAATGAGTCACAGCAAGTAGAGGCAGACTCCATCTTTTGAGAACCTTGGAAGCAACTGCTAAAACAAAGTGGTTTCCAAGGCAGTGACTTCATTCAGTTCTTGAAGGAAGTGACCTCACCTTACATTATTGGTGATGAAAGTCTGTGATCTTGGGATCCAGGAAACCAGGCACACAGAGTCAAACCCACTCCATGTCCCAGTGGGCTCACTTGTTTGGATTTAACAAGACAGAGTCACTCTTTCTTGGTACCTACTGATGTGAGGACAGCCAAATGCCTGGAAACTATGAAGACTGGCCTTTCCAGAGAAAGCAGGTAGTTTCTCACCACGGGCTCCTGACAACTTCACAGAGTTGGCTAAAGAGACCAGATTGAAGACAGGACACGCCATTTTTGGGGAACATAGTATGGCCCACAAGTCAGAGGACACTCCGGATAGACACAGACCTACTTGGGGGAAAGAGGTACCATTTTGGGTGTGAGTGTGAGTTTGTGGTTTTGTCTCATGTTCTGAGAATAGTTAGGAAAGCTGGTGTGTTTGTTTTGGAGTGAACTGTTTCTAGTAAGTCCTTTGACAACGTGAGTGTTTCTGTGTCTATATATCATACTGTGTCCGTGATTGTAGACATTAGAAAAGAGAATGCATCAATGGATGTCTCCTGTCTACGAGAAAGCTTCAAAGCATTCATCCTGTGCAATTTATGAATGGACTGCAGCTTGCCGTATGGATGGGCAATTCCTGCCATCTTTCTAAATTCCTGTTTTCTTCCTGAATTCTGGACACTCTCCAGAATACGCTCATGATTTTGTGTCCAAGATATGTACCACCTCCATCTCTGTGACATGGCCATGTACTGGATAGCTGATGGGAATGGTGAGTGTCTCAGAAAACTCAGATATCAGTATGCCCAAGAAAGTCTCAGTGGAGAAACCCTGCTTTGGGCCTTTTGCTTACCTATTCTGTTGCCCTGAATGTCAGGAAGGTCTTTGCCTCAGGCCACACTTCGTGAAGCCTGCAGAAAATAGTTTTCAAATGGAATTGAATGGTCATTACCTGTGCCTCTTCGGTTAATTGCTTTGGAAATGGATGTGTCTGAATCAGCCTCTTGGCCCTATGTGAGGCTGTGGCTTAGATTCACAGCACATGATGGGTCTAAAGAAAAATCCCATGTGTGCATCCAAAACCAAAATGGACAAAAGAACTGTCATGGTGGATAGAGTTTCTCGCCTTCCTCTGTAAGGTTCCTGACCTCCATTAAGTGAGAATAGGGATCATTTGGGTCAAGTGAATTCTTTAAAGCCCTGCAGAGGCTATCCCATAGGTTCGTGGGTTTTCTCATGACTCCAATTCACATCTATGTTTACAGAAGAGCAGGGACAGTGTTGGTCTTACAATACAGGAATGCAGTGGATCTTCCATCTGTTGAGAACCTCAAAGCTCCATGCAGAAATGATCTCTGGAGAAGATGTAGGCAGCTATGTAAGACCTGAGAGAGCAAAAATCATCTTCCATGGCAAACAACCTGGTCAGGATTAAGGGTTGCGTCAGAATGAGCCTATCTCTTCTTAATGTAGAGAAGATGGACAAAACCCGGCCTGTGTGGAGAGCTGTTCCCTTTTGCCTACGGGTGATATACCATTTTAACTTGTGAAAGTGTCACAGGAAGTAGGGGCAGCCCTCATCTCATGGGACCGTTGGGAGCAATTGTTATGACAAAGTGGTTGCCAAGGCAGTGATCTCATTCAGTTCCTGAAGGAAGTGATCTCATCTCACTTCCCTGGTGATGGAACTCTCTGAAGTTGTTATACAGAAAGCCAGGCACCCAGAGCCAGTCCCAGTCCTAGTCCCAGTGGTCTCACTTTTTTGAATTTACAAAGGACAGAGTCAGTCTTTCTTGATACCTACTGATGTGAGGATGGCCAAATGCCAGGAAAGCTCAGAAGAGGGGCTCTTCCTGAGAAAGCAGATAGTGGCTCACTCCTGGCTTCTAACAACTTCACATTGTTGGCCAAGAAGACCAGATCTGAGACAGGGCAGGCCATTTCGGAGGATCAGAGTATGGCCCATCAGTCAGAGCACACTCCGGAGAGTCACAGACCTATTTGGGGGAAGGAGGTGCCATTGCGGGTGTGGGTTTGTGGTTTTGTCTCATGTTCTGAGAATAGTTAGAAAAGGCGGTTTGTTTGGTTTGGAGTGAACTGTTTCTAGTAAGTCGTTTGACAATGCAAGTGTTTCTATGTCTGTGTATCCCACTGTGTCCGTGCTTGTAGACATTAGAAAAGAGAATGCATCAATGGATGTGTCCTGTCTCATAGAAAGCTTCCCAGCATTCATCCAGCACAATTTATGAATTGACTGTGGCTTGCCTTATTGATGGGCGATACCTGCTACCTTCCTAAGTTGCTGTTTTCTTCCTGAATTATTACCAATCTCCAGAATAGGCTCATGGTTTTGTGTCCAAGATATGTACTACCTCCAAGCTCTGTGACATGGCCATGTACTGGATAGCTGAATGGAATGGCGAGCATCTCAGAAAACTCAGATATCAGTGTGACCAGTAAAGTCTCAGTGGAGAATCCCTGCTTTGGGCCATTTGCTTACCTATTGTTCTGTTGCCCTGAGAGTCAGGAAGGTCTTTGTCTCAGTCCAACCCTTTGTGAATCCTGAAGGAAAGATTTTTCAAATGGAAATGAATATGCTTTACCTTTGGCTCTTTCCTTAATTGATTTGGAAAGAGACGTGTGTGAATCAGCCTCTTGGCCCAGTGTGATTCTTTGACTTAGATTCTCAGCACCTGATGGATCTAAAGAAAGATCCCATGGGTGCATAAAATCCAAAATGGCAAAAAGAGCAGTCATTGTTGATAAAGTATTTTGCCTTCCTCTGTAAGGTTCCTGAATTCCATCAAGTGAGAATAGGGATCTTTTGGGTCAAATGAGTTCTTCAAATCTATTCAGAGGCTATCCAATAGGTGCTTGAGTTTTCTCATCTTTCCAATTCACATAAAGAATCTGTACCCGACACTCAGTAGGACTCAAATTGGAGAAGCAGAGCAGTATTAAGGGCAGGCCTATTTGATCACTCCTGGTACACAGGAAGGGTGTACAGGCCACTGGGAATTTAGGCAAATGAGGGGCAACAGAGCTTATTTTGGACACTGTCTTGGGCTACGCTAATGCTATCAAATGTCAATCCTATTGTTGACTTCATATTTGTTTTATCCTAAGCTCACATATTCATCCTCAACCCTGTTGAAAATATCTAATCCCATCACTCACTTTATTCTTTTCCTGATTTCCTAATGTCTCTATTGATATCTGCTTTCCTACATATTTTGCCCTGTGCATCATTGTGACTGACTCTTCACTTGTGTTGACATTTACATTGACTCTCTAACCAAAACCCTATTGCTAAAGAACTTTTGTTCCAAATCCTATACTCACTTTTCTTCCTAAACTTACCGACTATCTTTCTAATCCAACTGACTATAACATTTTGAATGGATGTTCTCTTCTACATTCAATGATCGAAGTACAGTTCAGGTTTCTATTCAACCGGGTGAGGGAGTAGATTCTGCAGTTTGGCAATTGGGGACAGCACATTCTGGCAACAAGATTAGCAAAGAGTTCTCAAGATTTCAACAGTGTTTTCTTAAGCGTACAGAAAAACAGGAAGTGACAAGTACATATTTTATTAACCTTTCATTCCCCACTTCTTTTTCTGGCTACTTTTAATCATAAAAGTGATCGTTGTGGGGTGTCACATTCTATGTCTGCTAGTGGGGTATTACCATAATTTTAATTTGTCCAATTTGAGCTTGGAGAAAAGAAATTACATGATTTAGGATACAGGGTTTTATAGTTAGTAATACTATGAGGATTATTATTGGACCGGCCAGGGTTGATAAAAACGTAATTAACCATGGGGACTGTATAAAAAAAGACTCAAACTACCCTTTTTGTGCCTCTCTCTCTCGTTGTTGCTCTTCAAGGCATCTTTTTAATTTACTCATAGATTTTTTTACAACTCCAGTATTGTCGACATAAAAACATTCTTCCCTCAATGAAGCACAAAGGCCCCCTTCTGTCATGAAAAGGAGGTCCAACCCTCGCCTTTTCTGTAAAACAACTTCAGAGAGAGAGGTTAAAGATTCCTGCAAAGCTGTGATGGAGGTTTCTAAAATCTTTAAGTTTTGATCTATTGCTGCTTCTAATTGGGTCACTTGTTGTGTCCCATGGACCAGAGCAGTGGTTCTTTTGCCCAACCCTGCAGCAACTCCTATTCGTAATAGAATGGCTAAGGTGAGGGACATATGTTCCCAGCGGAACCGGGTTGTATGTCCCCCTCTTTGATCTTCAAATGAACCTGCGTCATGATAGAGCACTCTGGGAAACATCTGCACCATTTCACAATTAATCACATCTGTTGACCATTTCATGAAAACATAAACAATGTTTAAGTATATAGAATTATACTGTTGTAGGGATGGACAAGGCAAGGCACCTAAGATAGCACCAAAGACACGGAAACAGTCTTTTTTGGTTTCAACCAGATTCAGAGGGCATTGCTTCTGTTGTAATCAATTAATCCCCTGAAACCCAAGTTACGTAGTTTCAGAATTTTGTACCCAACACGTAAATGAAGGGGCTCAGAAGTTCACAGTCTGCAGAAGTTCACAAAAAGCAGTTTTTGTTTCTGTTTTTTCCTCAGTTTGGGCAAGTTAACTTTTCAAGGACACCTGGGTGGGGGTGTCTTCCCTTCCTTTTTTTCCCCCTTCCAGCTGTTTCCATACAGCCCAGTTTGTAACTTCTTTATCTTAGAAATGTAGCCATCTCTGTGAAGCCCCAGCTCAAGGCCAGAGGCCTTTTTTTCAAATATTTTGTGAAAAACTAGTAAGGGTGTGTCTAGATCAGGAGTGCTGAATTTTTTAGCCAGTTGCCAAGGAGACCAGGGCAACACAAAAATAGGAAGTTTATCTACAGTGAACTCTTTTATAGGGACTCTTTTGCTGAAAGTCCTAAATCAGCCATGGTGAAGACTTCTGGAGAAGGTCAGTTAAGACTTTTCTGTGGGCCTGGTACAGAGGGGGACAATTTGGAAGGCAGGGATAAGAGCAGCTCTGTGGATCTGAGAATGAGGAAGGAGAGATGAAAAGAATATTGGGAGAGGGCTTTGGGATCTTAATAGCAACAAAATCTTGAGCAGTAGAACAGATAGAACAGAGGGGGAGACGGGAGTGAGTTTCCAAAAAGCCTTTGAGGGACTTTAAATTCTTAGTAACCTGTTTTTAGTGATGACAAAGCAACATTAAAGGCCATTTTCATTACATCTTGTATTAGGGTCTGAGGATTCTTCTCAGCGGGTTTGAGCTTTGCATTATGTGGTAAGAGGACTGGGTGGGACCCGGTGCGGGCACTGACAGGAGAGGAGAGGAGTGAGTGAATGGAGTGGTACCTCAGTACCTGCGACCTCAGCAAGGGAGCAATGGTCTGAGAACAAGTCGAGATTTGGGTTTTTGATCTAGATATTGGAGGGGAGAAATCAAGTTGCTGAGGTGGGAGTGACAGCGGAGAGTCTGGAGCACAAGGCTGAGGGTGAGCATCTATTGGAGAAGCATAGTTCAGGATGTGAGCAAAGGAGAGAGAAGGCCTCCACATAGCGGAATCTCCTTTCACCCTTTTGAGCACTTGCAGAAGTTAAAAAGGTCACACAGAATTTGAGGATCTAGAGACCCCTCTGGGGGCCATCGGTTTTGGTTATCTAATTCGTAATATGGCCAATGCTGTGTACAGAATTTGATGAGGAGTTTGGGTTCCATCTGACAGTCCATGTATGCTCACATCCCCATGACTTACATTAGAAGTCTGCTTTCCCCCCCCCACAGCCGTGACTGTTTGTGGCTTTGATAGTCTGCCGGGCAAACATAGTAATCTAGGCTAGCCAACTTGCATCTGGCTCACGTGTCCCTACATCTATAATGTTTGTTTCCATTATCTATGGTACGGAAGGGATTTAATGGAATTTTAGTGGGATCCTGTTAATCAGGGATATCCCAATAGGAAAGACCTATAGCCAGCTGACAAATGACTGGGTGGAGAGATGGCCACCAGGTTCGTAAGGGGGCTGTATTCGAGATAGGCCATACTTCGTGTCCAGTAGGATTTGTGATCAGCCATCGCAGCTTAAGGGGCTGATGAGGGTTAAGACTACTGGTCGTCAAGGGGAGAATAAATATCTTCCAGGATCTTCTTTACAACCATTTGTGATGTTTCTTTTTTCTTCTTTTTTTTTTTTTGTGTGTGGGGAAGGCTTCAATACATCCTGAAAATGTATGTTCAAAGACTAGGAGTTATTTAAGTCCATACCTTACTGGCTTAATTTCAGTAAAGTCCACTTCCCAGAATTGTCCTCGTCTGGTTCCTCATAGGTGCTTTCCTGCAGGAAGCTTGGAAGTGTGAGCTTTAACCAATTAATGGACCTGACAGGCTTTTGTTACCCATTCAGTTATTTCCTTTTGCTGTGAGTAGGTTAGTGGAAAACTGTGTTCTTGATCCTTCACCAATGAATGCAGTTTCTTTGAACAAAGGTGAGTGAGTTGATGAACATTTGCTACTGACATAGTTAGAGCCATGATTATAGGAGTAGTTACTGAAGGATTAAAAAATTCCACTTGGGGGCCTTCAGGGTTAAAAGTTATTGTGGCCCAGAGCTTGGTGAGCAGAACTCTGCCTATCAATGGGGCCAGGCATTCTGGGATTACTAGGAAGGAGTGATGGATTTTTCCTTTTCCCTGCTCCATGGTCCTCTTAGTTGTCAAAGCCCGATATTTACTTCTGTTAGACTCTTGAATTAGAGACCTTTTATTCGGTCGAGGGCCCAATGGGCCTTATGGGCTGAGTATATTGCCCCTGTATCTACTTCAAAGTTTATTGTGTTCCCCTCCACTTCAAAAGTTACCTTGAGGTCAGGGAGAGGATCTGAGTCCGGACTTTCTTAGTATTCCTCCAGAGTCAGAATATCTGGCTGGCATGGCTGTCTCTTTCTAGGGCACTCTTTGGCCCAGTGTCCTTTTTCTTTAGAGTAGGCACATTGATCTGAGGCCAGGGGTGGCCTCTAGTGTGTGCCCAGGTATCCCTTCCTGTCTCTCTGTTTCTTAATTTCTGGCCTATTTGTTGTTGTGACCAGGACCTTAGTCAATGCCTTAGTCTGTCTTTTGTTTCTTTTATCCTCACTCAGCTCCCTTCTCTTCCTCAGTTTCTCTCTTAAAGTATACCTTCTCGGGTTCTCTGACTAAATCCCTCAAAGTCATATCTTGTAATCGATCTAAGCATTGTAACTTTCTTTTAATATCCAGGGCACCTTTCCCAATAAAGGCCATTGTGACAGATGCCTTTTGATCCTCTGCCTGAGGATCGAAAGGAGTATGTCTCTTATATGCCTACATAATTATCTCTAGGAACATAGAGGGAGATTCATCAGGCCCTTAAATAATCTCTCTTACCTTGGCCAAATTAGTTGGTCACCTAGCGGCCACTAAGATACCCACTATTAGAGCCCGGCGATAAGTGGACAGATGCTCCCTACCTTCAAAGGTGTTGGGGTCCCAGTTGGGTCGTTTCAAGAGAAAGCCGGCTTTGAATATGTTGGGAAGTTGTGTCGGTCACGCATTTGGTCCGAGGATACTTTTTTCTAGCCTCCAGGAGGATTCTCTTTTGTTCCTCTGTCATGAAGAGAGTCCCTAGGAGTTGTTGGCAGTCATCACAAGTAGGTTGGTGTGAAAACATCAATGACTTCACCAGACCTGAGAGCCAGGTTGGGTCCTTGGTAAAAGGGGGATTGTTATTTTTCCATTTATATAGGTCTGAAGAGGAGAAGGCCAATACTGGTAGGCTTCCATTTTTTTTCCCCATGGCCATCGTCAATCATTGGCCCTTAGGGATGGAGGGAAGCAACACGGGAGTTCCAGGGTTTTCAATCATTTGCCACCGGCGAGTTCCTTTAGCAAGTCCAGCTTCCTCCAGGGGAGGAGGGGCTGTGTGTGACGCAGGGGAGTTATCTGGAGGGCCCTGGGCTGGCTTAGCATCCTCCAATTGCGGAGAGGCTGAGTCAGCAGCTGGAGAATCACTTAGAGGGTGTTGGGGGTTGTGGGACAAGGGTAGAAGATAAGGAAGGGGAGGAGAGTCCAGTTGAGTCAAATCTTGTGACTCAGGGAGAACAGAGGGTGGAGGAGGAGGAGGAGCAGAGGGGTTGAGAGATCGTGGGGGAAGGAGTAGGAACGGGGACACAGCAAGGAAAGGCTTCAACCACGGAAGAGGAGATTTGCAGAGGTCCTGCCAAGTTAAGGTATATTCCTGTTTATCAGTATGGCTATGTGGCCCTGGTTGTAAGACAATATCTCTGTCTTTTTAAATTACTTGGAAGTAGAAAGATCCTTCTAGGGGCCATCCGAATCCAAAGGTGGGCCATTCTGAGGCACACAGAGTCTGCCAGGTCCAGCGTTTTAATGAAAAAGAAACATTCTGAGCCCTTAAGCGGACTTTGGTCCATAGATCAAGGGTCAGGGACAGAGGCATTGAAGTGATCTGTCCCATAATGAAAGATACACAAACAGTAAAAGCAACGACACAGGACACAGACAAGAGAAAACAATAAAGACAGGCAATGGACGTCCAACACTGAGACCAAGACTGAGCTTGTGGCAAAACCCGATGGGCTGGCAATACCGAATCTGAAACAAAGTATCACTGAGTCGAGGGGACTATTATTCCTCGATTCCCGAGTCTTCTGTGGCATCCCCCAGGGACTTGGCTTGTGGCTCTGTGACACGTCTGCCAGCCACCATCAAAGAGAGCTCACACACTTCATCGACAGCCATTTTGCCAAGCCCTAACCTGAAACCTGAAACCAGAAAGAGGCGCCTTACTTACCCTGAGAGTAGCCCATTGGGGTCTCTCGTTCACCGCTGCTGGATTTCGGTGGAACCTCCATATATAAAGATCGGAAGAGCATTGGGGGAAGAGACCACTAAGAGACTCTCTCATGCAAAAACAAAGGGTTTATTCTGGGTCCAGCATGCTGGGGCTCAGAGCTCATTTGAATAGGGCAGGGAACCCTGAGAACAGCTTAAGCAGAGCTTATATACTTTCCTTGAAGAGGGCAGGGAGGAAAGTTTATTGATGGGCCTGGGCGGGTGAGCAGTTTGCGTGCAACTGGGTGAGGGAGTACATTCTGAAGTTTGGCAGTTGGGGACAGCACATTCTGGGAAATAGTTTAGAAAACACTTCTCAAGATTTCAACAGTGTTTTATTAAGCATACAGAAAAACAGGAAGTGACAAGAATCTATTTTATTAACATTTCACTACCGACTATACTTTGCCAGATTTCCTAAAGTCTCTATTGATATCTGCATTCCTACATATTTTCCCCAGTTCATCATTGTGATTAATTCTTCACATGTGCTGACATTTACATTCACTCAATACCCGAAACCCTATAGCTAAAGAACTTTTGGTCCAAATCCTATACTCACTCTCCTTTATAAACATACCGACTATCTTCCTAATACTCCTGACTATCCATTTTGACTGGAAGTTCTCTTTGAAAATCAATCATCCAAGTTACAAGGTCCTATGCTTAATACCGCAATCAAGGGCCCAATGCCCTTCTGGGCTTCAAATCTTACCTAGATTTCTGTTTTCAGATTCATATATTTTACCTATATATTCTTGAAAATATCGCAGATTCCCAATACCATTATTCATCCAGCAGAATGATTTCTATTCCAAATCAAACCTGTTATTAACCCTAACCATACACTGTTCCCTCAATCTAACTTTAGAGAAGAGCAAGAACAGAGTTGGTCTTAAAATACAGGAATGTAGGGGATCTTCCAACTGCTGAGAAACTCAAAGGTCTATGCGCAAATGATCCCTAGAGAAGTTGTAGGCACCTATGAAGGAACTGAGAGAGCAAAGGTCATCTTTCATTGCAAACAACCTGGTCAGCATGAAGGGATGTGTCTGAATCAGCCTCTCTCTTCTTTATGTAGAGAAGGAGGACAAAACGAGGCCTCTGTGGAGAGCTGTTCCTGGTTACCAATGTTTGATATACCATTCTAACTTGTGAAAGTGTCAAAGGAATTAGGGACAGCCTCCATTTCATGGGACCTTTTGAAGCAAATGTTAGGACAACGTGCTTGCCAAGGCATTGACCTCATTCAGTTCCTGAAGGAAGTGACCTCACCTCACATTCTTGGTGATGGAACTCTGTGAACTTGGGATCCAGGCATGGAGGCACACAAATCTAGTCCCAGGCCCAGTCCCAGTGGTCTCCCTTCTTTTGATTTACCAAGGACAGAGTCAGTCTTTCTTGGTATCTACTGATGTGAGGATGGCCAAATGCCAGGAAAGCTCTGAAGAGTGGCCTTTCCTGAGTAAGCAGGAAGTGGCTCACCGCTGTCTCCTGACAACTTCACAGAGTTGGCCAAGGAAACCAGATCTGAGACAGAACAGGCCATTTGATGGGAGCATAGTATGGCCCACCAGTCAGAGGTCACACCCGATAGTCAGAGACCTACTTTGGGAAAGGTGGTGACTTTGTGGGTGTGAGTGTGTGTTTGTGATTTTGTCTCATGTTTTGAGAATAGGTAGGAAAGGCAGTTTGTTTGGTTTGGAGTGGACGATTTCTAACAAGTGATTTGACAAGGCGAGTGTTTTTAAGTCTGTGTATCCCACTGTGTCCATGGTTGTAGACATTAGAAAAGAGAATGCATCAAAGGATGTGTCCAGGCAAGTAGAAAGCTTACCAGAATTCTTTCTGCCCAATGTATGAAAGGAATGCGGCTTGCCTTATGGATGGGTAACACCTGCTATCTTCTTAAGTTCCTGTTTTCTTCCTGAATTCTGGCCACTCTCCAGAATAGGCTCATGATTTTGTGACCAAGATATGTACCACCTCCAAGCTCTGTGACATGGCCATGTACTGGATAGCTGAAGGGAATGGTGAGCATCTCAGAAAATTCAGATATCAGTGTGACCAGGAAAGTCTCAGTGGAGAAACACTGCTTTGGGCCATTTGCTAACCTATTGTTCTGTTCCCCTGAATGTCAGGAAGGTCTTTGCCTCAGGCCACCCCTTTGTGAAGCCTAAAGAAAACAGTTTTCAAATGGAAATGAATGGGCATCACCTGTGGCTCTTTGCTTAATTCCTTTGGAAAGGGATGTGTCTGAATCAGCCTCTTGGCCCTGTGTGAGGTTGTGGCTTAGATTCTCAGCACCTGGTGGATGTAAAGAGAGATCCCATGTGTGCATCCAAAACCAAAATGGCCAAAAAGCAGTCCTTGTGGATGAAGTCTGTCGCCTTCCTCTTTAAAGTTCTTGAACTCCATCAAGTGTGAATAGGGATCCTTTGGGTCAAATGGGTTCTTCAAAGACCTGCAGAGGTGCTTGTGATTTCTCATGACTGCAAATCACATAAAAATATATACCTGACACTCAGTTTTCCACAAATTGGAGAATCATAGAAGTATTAACGTCTAGCTTATTTGATCACTCCTATTTCACATGAAGGGTGTCCGGACCACCCTGAATTTACGCCAATGAGGGGCAAGGGAGTTATTTTGGACATTCTCTTGGACTCCGCCACTCATGGAAACCTTCCGCCAGAGGTTGTGATTAGTGTCTATATGGAAGAAGATGAGGGCCATATGGGAGGGTTTTGGTTTTAAATTTGGTCATTTGTGTCCAGTATGAAGACATGACCTGGACCACCTGGGCTTGAACTCTGGTGTGATTCCCCTTAGAGACTGAATTCAGAGAAGTACTGCCATGAATTTTGTTGGGATTTCAGGAGTCCACCCATGAGAATCACCCTTGGAAACTGAGATCTAGGCCCAGGTTGGCTTTCCACAGAGCCCTGGGTATCTCAGCCACGATATCACATGATTTAATTCTGAAAGACTTGGCAGCCATAGTTGAGAGTCACAACACCCATGGACGTCACATTGTAGACCTCAATGGGCCTGGCTTCATGTGACATTTTGGCCACTCTTTGGGAAGCCTTGCCTGTGAGAGTTCTACAGAGCATTCATTGAAATGAGCTTCCTCACCATTTAATGGTTCCTGAATGAATTGAAACCCACAGTGCCTGCAACGTCATCCTTGAAAAATGCCTAGATAAATACCATGAAATTTTTGAAATTCCCATGACCAGGTGGCACTGGAGAAACTTTGGATGTCCTGTTGCTGATCGTAAAAATGCAAGACAGTGCCTTGATTGACTGGGTTTCATGAAAATGGTGTAGAACAGTGATGCCAGTATGTTGGAACCTGGTGAGTAGTGGGCCTAGAGCAGTGGTAGGCAGATGTGTGATAAAAAATTTGTGGTGGGGCCATGTGGATCTGCCATTGGCTTCCAAATGGCTTGTGACTGACATGGTGCAGCCAGCAGACCCTTCCATGTAAAGGCTTCTTGTTATATGGAGATGTTTCCGGGCAATGTTCAGAATCAGGTTGCTATGGACATGTGGCCAAGCTATGTGGGATAGAAGCCTGGTTGGTGCATTCTCCTGCAGACCCTGACCAACCACACATGACAGAATTGCCTCCAGAACTGTGTCCCAGTTGAACTTCTTTTATTTCATGAAGCAAATGCCAAAGTCCCAGTGCAGCAGCAAGAAACACCACGAAAAGTGGAGGATGACCAAATGGCTTCCCAGTCCACATGGGAATACCCTTAGCCCCCAGTGGCCACAGTTTACTTACAAAGAGAGAATTCAGCACTGCTGCCTCATGTTCATTGGAAAATAAGAAATCATGTCCTCCAGGTCACATAGATGCAGACACAGCTTTGATGCTCTCACTAGAAAGAAGCTAAAGCTCCTGACAAAAACATATATTTCAAGTGCCCAAACTCAGAGGCAGTTTCTCAAGTAGTATTTAGGCCAGCAGAGCTCCATATATATGGAGTGTTTATCCTGTCCCATACTAGGAAAACTCCTCTACCACTTCCAAGGTTGTAAACTCCTGAGCATATTATTCACAGATTTTATTAGTCTACTCCTCTAATTGTGTCTTACTTTGGGGGAAGGAAATGTCAAGGAATTGTTCTGGATGAGAGTGGGAAGATTTTGTTTAGCACATATTTGCATACACATTGGATTCATTTTTCTATTTTACATTTGATATACTGAATCCCTGACACTAACACATACCCTACTAGATTCTGAATACTAATCCTAATATGATGGAGAAAAATAACCGAAACAGAATAGAAATACAAGCAGTTCAGAGGAGGCACGTTGTATACTTGGACTTGCTTTTTGCATTATATAGGGTAGGAGTTATAAATCTAGTAAATTTTTTGTTGAAATAGTTTTCCATGTGCTTTTAAAGTTAACAAATATGTGAATTCCTGTCTCCCTTTCTCTGTATTCTATTCAGCACATGTATTTTTATATGCACATATAGAATCCTACCTGGTATCACACGTACATTCTTGTGAGTTACATAACTTGGCAGATACAAAGTGTGAGAAGAGATCACTCCTCCTAAACGCTGTTTGAACTGAAAATTCAAACTATGGGTGAGCTTCCTAGGTGAAAAAAGTTATACATAAATCCATATCCAGTAAAATGAATATTTTTGGATCTGTGGATGATATGTATTTCACGGTGTAATTCGATTGGCATATATATTGCTAATTTTTAAAATCTGTGTGTGGTTATATATATATATATATATATATATATATATATATATATATATATATATATATTCTCTCCAGATATTTCAAAATATTTAATATATGTGTCTTATTATACACTCCCTAAATTCATTCATGATTATGTATGTGGATTTATAAAAAACTTTTCACAAGATTATTCTCAGAAATATTCATTCACCTGATATACGTATTTTTTTCCTAGTATTGAAAACTAACTTCAGTGAATGGTGCATATGAATCCTAATATTTCTACAGTAACTGATCCAGTTTCACATCAATGCAAGTAGATTCCTATGGGACATGATAAGTATTTTGAAGTTCATTTTTATTTCAACAGTGGTACATTACTATTTCTTCTGTTTATGCACATTATAGGATATATATTTCATCCACAAGTTCACAAATTTATAGGCATATATTTCACTTTCAATCACTTTCTGCTTCAGAAAACACGTGTTCCGCCATGTTTCAAACTGGTCTTTTCATGAGACTTCTTTCAAAACACATTATTTTTGATTTCCATAATCACTTTTGAAGCAAAACTCACACACTCTTCATGATAAACCATAAGCCTAGGATTACAATTAGACGTATAACTAGTTGTTATGAATGATTCTATATCAATATATGATTTCTTGAGAGGCAAGATGGCCGCAAAGGGAGTGCAGTAACTCCGTGTACTGCGTCACTGTGAGGGAAAATGACGAGTTAGAACGGCTAAAAGCTCTCTTGTTAGGAATTTCCAGCAAAATTGGGGTGCTCCAAAACCTAGTGGAAGGATTTTCATCGCACGAGGATCAGCTTCAGGGGCTCAAATGCGAGCGATCTGTCCGTCTGCATGGAGCGCTGCTTGTTCGGCAGATCACCCCATGGCTGGAGTCTGCGGCGCGCGCTGGGAAACGACAGGCTGGTGGCGCAGAGATACAGCGATCCTGATTCTGTGGGCTCCTGCCAGCTAGGCATTTGCTGAGCTCGGAGCTGAATTCTGGGTTGGAGACGGGGAAAGGAAACGGTCCAGTTTGGTTCTCCACACCGGTCAGACCACGGAGGAAGCCAGCGGCCACCATCTTGGAGAGCTGACGTCACCATCCTTGTTTTCGACTGTTTGCAGCTCTTTCAGCTATAGAACAGGTAATTTCAGGCTGACAATTGTCTGCATCTCGCAGACAAATTGCTCAGACTTAGTGCTAAATAACCCGCGGAAACTGCTTCTTGGAGCCTGCTCCTATCAGAACACGCACCGAGCCCGGAGTGTCGGAGTTCCGGCTCCCGGAGCTGCTCTGGCCCAGGGCTATAGAACCCGCGGAAACTGCTTCTTGGAGCCTGCTCCTGTCGGAGCATGCACCAAGTCCGGAGAGGCCGAATTCTGGCTCCCGCAACTGTTTTGGCCCAGTGATAAAGAACCCGCGGAAACTGTTTCTCGGTCCGGGTCCTGCTGAATACTGTGGAGGCCAGAGGGGCCGAACAGAGCCGCCGCCCGGGCCAGGAACAGGTCCAGCGACCTGCCGGCGTGGTAGTAAAGAAAAACCGAAGGCAGCGCTGGCACAGGAGCCGGCGGGAGCTGCGCAGCGCGGGACTCCCAGCTACCGCTCCCACCAGTGCTGACAACTGAGGTCTCTTGCACCGACTCGCCTCGGCGTGGGACTCACGGCTACCGCTCCCACCAGTGCTGACAACTTAGGTCTCTTGCACCAGATACGGGGGCGTGGCTACCAGAAGGTAAGCAAATTGGCTGGGGGTTCTCAGCCCCAAGCTCTACAAACTTAGGGCCTGAGGGAGGCCAACAAGAAGAATGTGCCCAGGCACTAATGAAACAGCTGCTCCACGCGTGTGCAAGGTAGGCGGAACTGTGAACACCGACAAAACAGGCCCAGTGAACCGCCAGACACATCCCTCCGGTTGGGGGAGGGGCAGAGCCGCCGGGCGCCTGCAAGGTAGGCGGACCCGCGACCCACCAGCAGAAAAGGCACAGCAATCCACAGAGCGGCAGAGCCACCCCCCGAGCCTACAAGGTAGGCAGACCTGTGACCTACCGGCAGGTCATGCCCAAAAACCTGCGGAGGGGCACAGCTGCCCCACGTGCCTGCTAGGTAAGCTGAACCGTGACCACCAACAGAACAGGCCCAGCGGCCGGCCAGACACATCGCCCCGCCCAGGTTGGGGGAGGGGCAGAGCCGCCGGGCGCCTGTGAGTTAGGCATACCTGCGAATCACCAGCAGATCACGCCCAGCAACTGCGGAGCGGCAGAGCCACCCCCGGGCCTGCAAGGTAGGCACACTTGCCACCCACCGGCAGGTCAGGCCCAACAAACTGCGGAGGGGCACAGCTGCCCCACGAGCCTGCTAGGTAGGCAGAACCCTGACCACCAACAGAACAGGCTCAGAGGCCGGCCAGACACATTGCCCCACCCCGGTTGGGGGAGGGGCAGAGCCGCCGGGCGCCTGCAAGTTAGGCAGACCTGCATCTCACCAGCATATCAGGCCCAGCAACCCGCGGAGCGGCAGAGCCACCCCCAGGCCTGCAAGGTAGGCGCACTTGCCACCCACCGACAGGTCAGGCCCAGCAACTCTCAGAGAGACACAGCTGCTCCACGCGCGTGCAGGGTAGGCGGAACCGTGACCACCGACAAAAAAGGCCCAGTGGACCGCCAGACACATAGCTCCGGTTGGGGGAGGGGCAGAGCCGCCGGGTGCCTGCAAGGTAGGCGGACCCGCGACCCACCAGCAGAACAGGCACAGCAATCCACAGAGCGGCAGAGCCACCCCCCGAGCCTACAAGGTAGGCAGACCTGCGACCCACCGGCAGGTCAGGCCAAAAAACCTGCGGAGGGACACAGCTGCCCCACGTTCCTGCTAGGTAGGCTGAACCGTGACCACCAACGGAACAGGCCCAGCGGCCGGCCAGACACATCGCCCCGCCCCGGTTGGGGGAGGGGCAGAGCCGCCGGGCGCCTGCATGTTAGGCAGACCTGCAACTCACCAGCAGATCAGGCCCAGTGACCCGCGGAGCGGCAGAGCCACCCCTGCGCCTGCAAGGTAGGCACACTTGCCATCCACCGGCAGGTCAGGCTCAGCAACTCTCAGAGGGACACAGCTGCTCCACGCGCATGCAATGTAGGCGGAACCGTGACCACCGACAAAACAGGCCCAGTGGCCCGCCAGATACATCACCCCAGTTGGGGGAGGGGCAGAGCCGCCACCAGCACCTTTTAGGGAGACAGACCTGCAACCGACAGACAGAACAGGCCTAGTGGCCAGCGGAGGGGCAAAACCGCTGCTCACTCCTGCAAGGTAGGCGGACCTGTGACCACCGAAAAAACAGGCCCATCGAAAGTACAGGCACAGCGGCCTCCTGGCATGGTAGGCACATTGCCTCAATTGAAGGAGGGGCAGAACCACCGCCAAAGCCTGCAAGGGAGATGATGCAGCTATACAAAAGCAATATAAATATAAAGGGGGAAAAATCAATAACACAACAGTTTCACCAAGCAGAAAGTAACACGATCAGTATGAAAAGACAAGGAAAAAAAGGACCACAAGCAATGCAGGTCAATTCAACTTTAGAAGAGGTAATATCTGCAGCAGATGGAATGTCAGATAAAGAATTCAGGATATACATGCTTCAGATGATCTGGAGTCTCAAGGAAGACATTAGACAGCAAAATCAGACAATGAAAGACCACTTCGACCACTTCGACAATGAATTACATAAACAAATCCAAGAAGCAAAAGATCAATTATTCAGGGAGATAGAGGTTATAAAAAACAAACAAACAGAAATCCTGGAAATGCAGGAAACAATAAACCAACTTAAAAACTCAATTGAGAATACTACAAGCAGAGTAGAACACTTAGAAGATAGAACATCAGACAATGAAGACAAAGTATTTCAACTGGAGAAGAACATAGACAGCTCAGCAAAGCTGTTAAGAAACCATGAGCACAACATTCAAGAAATATGGGATAACATAAAGAGACCAAACTTAAGAGTCATTGGGATACAGGAAGGTATTGAGGTCCAAACCAAAGGAATGAGCAATCTATTCAACGAAATACTACGAGAAAACTTCCCAGACTTGAAGAATGAGACAGAATCCCAAATTCTAGAAGCCTACAGGACGCCGAATGTGCAAAATCATAAGAGATCCACACCTAGACACAATATAATGAAGATGCCCAACATACAGAATAAGGAGAGAATTTTAAAAGCTACAAGAGAAAGGAAGCAGATTACATTTAGGGGTAAACCAATCAGGATAACAGCTGATCTTTTAACACAGACTCTGAAAGCTAGAAGATCCTGGAATAACATATTTCATACACTAAAAGAAAATGGGTTCCAACCAAGAATTGTGTATCCCGTGAAATTAAGCTTCAGGATGGAAGATGAAATTAAAACCTTCCATGATAAACAAAAGTGAAAAGAATTTGCAGCTAGAAAACCATCTCTTCAAAACATCCTCGGCAAAATATTACAGGAAGAGGAAATGGAAAATGTCAATGAAAACCAACAGCGGGAGGTAGTACAGTAAAGGGGGGGGGGATAATCAAAGAGGAAAACAAACCATGTTTAGTAACATAAATAAACCAATATGGCTGGAAGAACACCCATATCTCAATAATAACCCTAAATGTTAATGGCTTAAACTCACCAATTAAGAGACACAGGCTAGTAGAATGGATCACAAAACAAGACCCAACAATATGCTGCCTTCAGGAGACGCATTTGATAGGAAAAGACATACTTAGACTGAAGGTGAAAGGTTGGGAAAAATCATATCACTCATATGGACTTCGGAAACAAGCAGGAGTGTCCATATTCATATCAAATAAAATAGATTTCAAGCCAAAGTTAATCAAAAGGGATGAAGATGGACACTACATACTTCTCAAGGGAACCATACACCAACAAGACATAACAATCATAAATATATATGCCCCAAACAATGGTGCAGCTATGTTCATCAAATAAACACTTCTCAAGTTCAAGAGTCTAATAGACCACCATACAATAATCATGGGAGACTTCAACACACCTCTCTCACCACTGGACAGATCTTCCAAACAAAAGTTGAATAAGGAAACTATGGAGCTCAATAACACAATTAATAACCTAGACTTAATTGACATATATAAAATATACCACCCAACATCAAGCATTTACACTTTTTTCTCAGCAGCACATGGATCCTTCTCAAAAATAGATCATATATTATGTCACAGGGCAACTCTTACACAATATAAAGGAGTAGAGAAAATACTATGCATCTTATCTGATCATAATGGAATGAAATTGAAAATTAATGATAAAAGAAGTAAGGAAAAATCATGCATCACTTGGAGAATGAACAATAGGTTACTGAATGATCAATGGGTTATAGAAGACATCAAGGAGGAAATTAAAAAATTCTTAAAGATAAATGAAAACACAGACACAACATATTGGAATCTATGGGACACATTGAAAGCAGTTCTAAGAGGAAAATTTATTGCTTGGAGTTCATTCCTTAAAAAAAGAAAAAACCAACAAATAAATGATCTAATACTTCAACTCAAAATCCTAGAAAAAGAAGAGAAAAACAACAGCAAAAGAAGTAGAAGACAAGAAATAATTAAAATCAGAGCTGAAATTAATGAAATCGAAACGAAAGAAACAATAGAAAAAATTGACAAAACTAAAAGTTGGTTCTTTGAAAAAATAAAAAATATCGACAGACCCTTAGCCACGCTAATGAAGAGAAGAAGAGAGAGAACTCATATTACCAGCATACGGGATGAAAAAGGCAATATCACAACAGACACTTCAGAAATACAGAAGATCATCAGAAATTATTTTGAATCCTTATACTCCAACAAAATAGAAGATAGTGAAGGCATCGATAAATTTCTTAAGTTATATGATTTGCCCAGATTGAGTCAGGAGGATATTGACAACCTAAACAGACCAATATCAATTGAGGAAATAGAAGATACCATCACAAGACTACCAACTAAGAAAAGCCCAGGACCGGATGGGTACATAGCAGAGTTTTACAAAACCTTTAAAGAGGAACTAATACCAATACTTTTCAAGCTATTTCAGGAAATAGAAAAAGAGGGAGAACTTCCAAATTCATTCTATGAGGCCAACATCACCCTGATTCCTAAATCAGACAAAGACACTTCAAAGAAAGAAAACTACAGACCAATATCTCTAATGAACCTAGATGCAAAAATCCTCAATAAACTTCTGGCGAACCGGATACAAAAACATATCAAAAAAATTGTGCAACATGATCTGGTAGGATTTATCCCTGGGATGCAAGGTTGGTTCAATATACGGAAATCAATAAATGTTATTCACCACATCAATAGGCTTAAAAATAAGAACCATATGATCATCTCGATAGATGCGGAAAAAGCATTCGACAAAGTAGAGCATCCCTTTATATTCAAAACTCTAGAAAAACTAGGGATAACAGGAACATACCTCAATATTGTAAAAGCAATCTATGCTAAGCCTCAGGCTAGCATCATTCTGAATGGAGAAAAACTGAAGGCATTCCCTCTAAAATCTAGAACAAGACAGGGATGCCCTCTCTCACCACTTCTGTTCAACATAGTTCTCGAATCACTGGCCAGAGCAATTAGACAGACGAAAGAAAATAAAGGCATAAAAATAGAAAAGAAGAACTCAAATTATCACTATTTGCAGATGACATGATTCGATACCTAGCAGACCCAAAAGGGTCTACAAAGAAACTATTAGAGCTAATAAATGAATTCAGCAAAGTGGCAGGCTATAAAATCAACACGCATAAATCAAAGGCATTCCTGTATAATCAGCGACAAATCCTCTGAAATGGAAATGAGGACAACCACCCCATTCACAATATCCTCAATAAAAGTAAAATACTTGGGAATCAACCTAACAAAAGAGGTGAAAGACTTATACAATGAAAACTACAGAACCCTAAAGAAAGAAATAGAAGAAGATCTTAGAAGATGGAAAAATATACCCTGTTCATGGATAAGTAGAAGTAACAACATCAAAATGGCGATATTACCAAAAGTTCTCTATAGGTTTAATCCAATGCCAATCAAAATCCCAACGGCATTTCTTGTAGAAATAGAGAAAGCAATCATGAAATTCATATGGAAAAATAAAAGACCCAGAATAGCAAAAACAATGCTAAGCAGGAAGTGTGAATCAGGCGGGATAGCTATACCAGACTTCAAACTATACTACAGAGCAATAGTAACAAAAACACCATGGTACTGGTAACGAAACCGGTGACTGGACCAATGGTACAGAATAGAGGACACAGAAGCCAATCCACAAAACTACAACTATCTTATATTCGATAAAGGGGCTAAAAGCATGCAATGGAAGAAGGATAGCATCTTCAACAAATGGTATTGGGAAAACTGGAAATCCATTTGCAACAAAATGAAACTGAATCCCTTTCTCTCGCCATGCACAAAATTTAACTCAAAGTGGATCAAGGAACTTGATATCAAATCAGAGACATGGCATTTGATAGAAGAAAAAGTTGGCTATGATCTACATACTGTGGGGTCGGGTTCCAAATTCCTCAATAGGACACCCATAGCACAACAGTTAATAACTAGAATCAACAAATGGGACTTACTCAAACTAAAAAGTTTTTTCTCAGCAAAAGAAACAATAAGAGAGGTAAATAGGGAGCCTACGTCCTGGGAACAATCTTTACTCCTCACACTTCAGACAGAGCCATAATATCCAGAATATACAAAGAACTAAAAAAATTAGACAATGAGATAACGAATAACCCAATCAACAAATGGGCCTAGGACCTGAACAGAAATTTCTCAGAGGAGGACATACAATCAATCAAGAAGTATATGAAAAAATGCTCACCATCTCTAGCAGTCAGAGAAATGCAAATCAAAACCACCCTAAGATACCATCTCACTCCAGTAAGATTGGCAGCCATTAGGAAGTCAAACAGCATCAAGTGCTGGCGACAATGTGGGGAAAAGGGTACTCTTGTACATTGCTGGTGGGACTGCAAATTGGTGCGGCCAATTTGGAAAGCAGTATGGAGATTTCTTGGAAAGCTCGGAATGGAACCACCATTTGATCCAGCTATTCCCCTACTCGGTCTATTCCCTAAAGACCTAAAAAGAGCACACTATAGGGACACTGCTACATCCATGTTCATAGCAGCACAATTCACAATAGCAAGACTGTGGAACCAACCTAGATGCCCTTAAATAGACGAATGGATAAAAAAATGTGGCATTTATACACAATGGAGTATTACTCTGCATTAAGAAATGACAAAATCATAGAATTTGGAGGGAAATGGATGGCATTAGAGCAGATTATGCTAAGTGAAGCTAGCCAATCCCTTAAAAACAAATGCCAAATGTCTTCTTTGATATAAGGAGAGTAACTAAGAACAGAGTAGGGACAAAGAGCATGAGAAGAAGATTAACATTAAACAGGGATGAGAGGTGGGAGGGAAAGGGAGAGAGAAGGGAAATTGCATGTAAATGGAAGGAGACCCTTAGGGGTATACAAAATTACATACAAGAGGATGTGAGGGGAAAGGAGGAAAATATAAGGGGGAGAAATGAACTACAGTAGAGGGGGTAGAGAGAGAAGAGGGGAGGGGAGGGGGGAAGGGGGATAGTAGAGGATAGAAAAGGCAGCAGAATACAACAGACACCAGAATGGCAATATGTAAATCAATGGTTCTGCAACTGATGTGATTATGCAATCTGTATATGGGGTAAAAATGGGAGCTCATATCTCACTTGAATCAAAGTGTGAAATATGATATATCAAGAACTATGTAATGTTTTGAACAACCTACAATAAAAATTAATTTAAAAAATATATGATTTCTTATATATTTTCAGATATCAATTCAATACATTATTTAAAGGGGAACCAGTTATATTATTTATTAACTGTATGATCTATTCATGCATTATCTCTATATTCATAGACACAGGGTACACCTATTTTTACCCTCAATACTAATTTATACGTTTTCAAAATATTCCTCAAAAAATGGTGGTAGAAATACTCATGTCACCTGATCTATGTATACATTTTATCACAGTAATATTCTGGACAAAAAAATCAAAGGTCACCCTTAAGTTTGTACCAAAGCCTAAATGGAAAGTGAGCATGGATTACTAAAACCTTCCATGTCCAGGTGGCCTAATGCTCTCAAATGTCAATCTTATTGGTGACTACATTTTTGTTTCTTCCTAAGATTATATATTCAACCTCAAGCCTGTTGAAAATGTCTAATTCTATCACTCACTTTATACTTTGCCTGATTTAGTAATGTCTCTATTTATATCTATTTTCCTACATATTTTCCCCTGTTCATCATTGTGACTGACTCTTCACTTGTGCTGACATTTACATTCACTGTTTACCTGAAACACTATTGCTTAAGAACTTTTGGTCTAAATCCTATTCTCACTCTTCTTTGTAAACCTACTGACTATCTTCCTAATCCTACCGACTATCCTTTTTTGAGTGGATGTTCTCTTCGACATTCAATCATCCAAGGTACAAGCTCCTATGCCATTGTATATAGATTTATCTGAGACATTTTTGCAGAAAATAATTCAAAGCTAAGTGTACCAATTAAGGGCCCAATGCCCTTCTGGACTTCATATCTTCCCTAGATTTCTGTTTTTATACTTATATTTCACCTATATATTCTTGTAAATATCATAGTTTCCCAATACCATTATTCGTCATGCAGAAGGATTCCTAACCCCAAATTGAACATGTTACTAACCCAAACCATACATTGTTCTCTCAATCGAACTTTACAGAACAGCAGGGACAGCGTTGCTCTTAAAATACAGGAATGTAGGGCATGTTCCACCTGTTGAGAACATCAAAGGTCCATGCAGAAATCATCCCTTGAGAAGATGTAGGCAGCTACGAAAGACCTGAGAGAGAAAAGTCATCTTCTATGGCAAACAACCTTGTCAGCATGAAGGGATGTCTATGAATCAGCCTCTCTCTTCTTAATGTAGAGAAGATGGACCAAACCAGTCCTAGGTGGAGAGCTGTTCCCGGGTGCCCATGGTTTATATACCATTCTAACTTGTGAAAGTGTCACAGGAAGTAGGGGCAGCCTCCATCTCATGGGACTCTTGAAAGCAACTGTTAGGACAAAGTGGTTGTCAAGGCAATGACCTCATTCAGTTCCTGAAGAAGTGATCTACCTCACTTCCTTGGTGATGGAACTCTCTTAACTTGGGATCCAGGAAGCCAGGCACCCGGAGCCAGTCCAGTCCCAGACCCAGTAGGCTCACTTGTTTGAATTTACCAAGGAGAGTGTCAGTCTTTCTTGGTACCTACATATGTGAGGATGGCCAAATACCAGGAGAGCTCTGCATAGGGGCCTTTCCTGAGAAAGTAGGTAGTGGTTCACCGCAGGCTCCTGACAACTTCACAGAGTTGGCCAAGGAGACCAGATCTGAGATAGGACAGGCCATTTTGGGGGAACATAGTATGGCCCACCACTCAGAGGAAACTCCGGATAGTCACAGAGTTACATGGGGGAAGGAGGTGTCTTTGTGGGTGTGGGTGTGATTTTGTGTTTTTGTCTCATGATCTGAGAATAGGTAGGAAAGACGGTTTGTTTGATTTGGAGTGGTCTTCTTCTAGTAAGTCGTTGGACAAGGCAAGTGTTTCTATGTCTGTGTATCCCACTGTGTCCGTGGTTGCAGACATTAGAAAATAGAATGCAACAATTGATATGTCCTGTATAGTAGAAAGATTCCCGGCATTCATCCTGCCCAATTTATGAATGGACTGCAGCTTGCCTTATCCATGGGCAACACCTGCTACCTTCCTAAGTTCCTGTTTCTTCCAGAATTCTCACCACTCTCCAGAATAGTCTCATGGTTTTGTGTCCAAAATAGGTACCACCTCCAAGCTCTGTGACATTGCCATGTCCTGGATAGCTGAAGGGAATGGCGAGCATCTCAGAAAACACAGATATCAGTGTGACCAAGAAAATCTCAGTGGAGAAACCATGCTTTCGGCCTTTTGCTTATCAATTGTTCTGTTTCCCTGAATGTCAGGAAGGTCTTTGCCTCAGGCCACCCCTTTGTGAAGCCTGAAGAAAACAGTTTTCAAATGAAAATGAATGGGCACCACCTGTGGCTCTTTGCTTAATTGCTTTGGAAAGGGATGTGTCTAAATCAGCCTCTTGGCCCTGTGTGAGGTTGTGGCTTAGATTCTCAGCACCTGATGGATATAAAGAGAGATCCCATGTGTGCATCCAAAACCAAAATGGCCAAAAGAGCAATTATTGTGAATGAAGTCTCTCGCATTCATTTGTAAGGTTCCTGACCACCATCAAGTGAGAATACGGATCCTTTGGGTCAAATGAGTTATGCACAGCCCTGCAGAGGTTAGCCCATAGGTTTTTGGGTTTTCTCATGGCTCCAAATCATATAAAGAATCTATACCTGACAGTCAGTAGGCCTCAAATTGGAGATGCAGAGCAGTATTAACAGCTAGCCTATCTGATCACTCCTGTTTCACCGGATGGGTGTCCAGGCCACCTTGACTTTAGGAAAATGAGGGGCAAGGGAGCTTATTTTTGACACTGTCTTGGGCTGCACCCCTCATGAAAAACTCCAGCCAGAGGTTATGATAAGTGTCTATATGGAAGAAGATGAGGGCCATGTGGGAGTGTTTGGTTTTAATTGTGGTCATTTGTTTGGCGGTTGGAAGAGATAACTGGATCCACCTGGGCTTGAACTCTGGCATGATTCCTCTTAGAGACTGAGTTCTGGAATTTACCTCAAAGAAGTATTGCCATGAAATGTGTTGGGATTTTAGGAGGCCACGCATGAGAAGCGCCCTTGAAAACTGAGATCGAGTGCCAGGGTGTCTTTCCACAGTGCAGTGAGAATCTCAGCCAGGATATCACATGATTTTATTCTGAAAGACTTGGCAGCCATAGTTGAGAGTCTAAACACATATGGAACTCATATTGTAGACCTCAATGATCCTGGCTTCATGTGACCTTTTGGCCACTCTTTGGGAAGCCTTGCCTGTGAGATTTCTCCAGAGTTTTAATTTAAATGAGCTTCCTCACCACATAATGGTTCCTGCATTAATTGAAACGTACAGTGACTCCAACTTCATCCTTCAAAAATGTCTAAATAAATACCATCAAATTTCTGAAATTCCCATGACCAGGTGGCACTGGAGAACCTTTGGATATCCTGTTGCTGATCATGAGTGAAATAATTCCCCACGCAATGACACTTCACCGGGAGAATTCCAATTTTATTGCTCAAAGCTGTGTGCTTATATAGAACTAAGGGGGAGATGGTAGGGCTTAGATAAATGGCAGCAACCCGTTTATTGGCAAGTTCTTTCAGATATCAGCTCCAGAGCCCAGGAATTAGTTCTCATTGGGGCTAAGGTTCCCCACAAGTTGGATTTGAAATTGGCGCTGACGTGAGAGTTCACAAGGGTGGGAACTTTTTGCGCCACTGCAGAAATGAAGAAGGTAGAAAGAAGAAGTCCTTAGGCGCCATGTTGAGGTTTTTCTCTGGGGTATGGCTGCCATTTATTCTTTTCCCAACATTCCACCCTTTTTGTTTTCTTAGGAAGTGGGGCGTCATTTGTCAGATCCGGCTGCTTCCTGCTGTGTGGGGGTGGTGTGGGGCCTAGAAAGAGAAGTGGAGGAATGCTCAGGGAGCAGGTTTGGGATTATCATGGCAGCCAGAAATAAAACCCAGTGGCTATAGACAGCTACTTTCGTAGGGGTGAAGTCAATGAATGTTCCCTGAAGCCAAAGTTGTCGATGGCATGGAACTAGTTCTGGATGGAAGAGATTGTTGGTATCAGCCACTGGTCCTGTAACAGAGACTCTAGGAAATACTGGAAGCATTGCCTGGACATGGTGTCACCAGCACCTGAAGAAGATCAGAGCAAATAAAAACAGAATGAAGATAAAAATTAAAGGAAATGTCATTTTTTGGCAGAAGTTCCATGTTGGGGGACTGACATAGAAGAGGCCAAGGGCCATGAGAAATCTTAGAAGGTGGTAAAGACTCATGAATCCAGGATGGCAGATTAAGAGGTTCTCAGAGCTCGTTGTCTCCCGCTGTCTGATACCCATTGCATTCCATCATGCCTGGTAGTGAGCTTCATCACTGAGTTACTGTTCTCTTGGAGATGTTGGGGGTTCATCGGTCATCAGAGGCTGGTAGTGCCTAAGCAAAAGCTGGTTGAAAGTTTGATTAGAAATTTTTTGCAGTTGGGTTTGAAGGCACTTCATTTTGCAGGGCAAGAGAGCACAAAAAAGAAGCATCCCAATAAGGGGCCCCAAGATATGTAGTAAGTACATGGCAAGATAGGATTGGAAGAACCCCATGATGGGATTGGAGGAGGTATGTTTGAGCAATTGGGTCGATAATTCCTGCAATTTAACAACATTTTTTTATTAGCCCAGATTCATTAACATAATAGCAAAATTCCTCTCTGAGGAAAAGGCATGTAACCCCTTTTTCTGCAGTGAGAAGATCAATTGCCCTTTGGTTCTGTAAAGCCACTTGTGCCAATGATGTAACCTGCCGCTGCAAGGAACCCAGAGACTCAGCCATGGTATTGAGTGTTTCCTGCAGTTTTTGTTGAAGGTCATTGGATGCCCATAGAGCATGACCTATAGCTCCACCAGAGAGTCCGAGATTCGTCACTGAGGTTGTTAAAATGAGGCCTACCAGAACCGGCAGAAAGACTACCCTACGGGTGCAGGAAGGTAGGGCCAACTGTCGGAATTTGGTGGGAGTATACAAAGATAGCTGAGGAACTACAGTAACCAAGAAACAGGTGCCAGAGACATTGATCGTTGAGGTACTTAAAGACCCATTACACCAGAGGAAATGTTCAGGTTGCCTAAACACAGGGCTCTATGGGGTGTTGTAGCTCAAGGAACAAACGGGTAAAGGATTCATTATTGGCAGGTGGAAACAGATGAAAGGAAATAAAGTATTGGTGGAATAACTTTCCCACAGTGGGATACGTGTCACATGTAGGGGTTGTCCTTTTTAGAGAAATTGTAGGGTTTTGCTGGAATATTTTCTGCCGCTAATGGGACTGCTGCTAGAAGTGGACGACTAAGTGAAGCACAGAGAAAGCACTGAGAAGTAGGCAAAGAAAGACGGGAAGAGTTTAATAATCAAAACGTTTGGTGTAGCAAATTGAGCCATGTGGGAGGGGGACCTGAGGGGGTTGAAGGCTCTGAATCCTCTTTGGATGAGCTATGGATACGATCTCGAAGTTTTGATTCTGAGTCCTTAATGTGTTCGGATACCTGGATGGTTGCCTTAGGTGGCGTAATCAGGGTGCGGCCAATAGTCATCCACCCTGTGGGTCTGACTGAGATTGTCTGAGCATAGACAGCAAACTCAACATAGCCCCAACGTTTGGCCTTGGGGTCAGGTTTATCTAAAGTATACCATCCATTGTTATTGGATGAAGAGCCTTTATGCCACTTTATGTGACTAGAAGTCCACCCTTCAGGGTAACCGAGTGAGTGGTAAGAATAGCTACCACGTTCATCATGGAACCTGCATGACCAATAGGGGCACCCACTATATATCTCAGGCCACCAATGACAATAATCTTTTGTTTGATCAAAAAGGAAGCAAATGAAAGGCCAGTTCCAGCTACCAGGGACGAAGGTCCTTGAAGGTGACAATTTTAGGGAAATAGAGGTGCAGTTGTGGATGAAGCAAGTAGTTGCATCCACTCCGCGGACCTTCTGCATGCCATGTTCTGAGTATCGTTCCCGAAGAGTGAATAAATGCATGGTAGGTGAGGAGGGTAAAGACTAGTCCTGACAGAGCACAGAAAATAAGCAGAGCACAAAAAACAAGCAGTTAGAGAAGACTAGGGTGTTGGGAGAGCTCATTGTGCCTTCTTTAAAAGGAATTGGGCTGCAAGGAAAACCGTGTGAGCAGCAACTTAAATGGGTGAGATGGGTGTGGAGAGCAGGAGTAAAGGGGAGGTTCAGGAGGTGATTCTTGGAGTTCCTCTGGGGTGGCCCTGTAGTCAGCATGTGGGGCCTCCTGGTGATGTGGCTTCAACCTAGACATGTGATTCCAGGGAGTGAGACGGTTGTCTGGTAAGGAGAGTTTGGCGGCGGTGGGGGTACAGAAAATGACAGGATAGGGGCCTTCCCATTTTGGGGCAAGAGTCCCTTTCTCCTCTCGGGTATTATAATTGACTAGACTAATAGGTGTTAAGGGAGGAGTGTTTGGAGAGGAGACTGGATCCGGAAGAAGCCAGTCCTGATATTTCCAGAGTTCCGAGCGGAGATGAAGCAAGAGAGGCAAAGACAAATCTCGGGTGAGAGGTCCTTGTGAAATGACCAACGCAGGGGTTATAAGATGTCTTTCATACATTATCTCAAAAGGAGACAGTAAAGATGGTTTCTTAGGGA
The DNA here is from genome assembly GCF_048772815.1 of Callospermophilus lateralis. NCBI lineage: Eukaryota > Metazoa > Chordata > Mammalia > Rodentia > Sciuridae > Callospermophilus > Callospermophilus lateralis. The sequence continues at coordinate 41,892 of NW_027513866.1, forward strand.
GAGCTCTGATTCGAAGCAAAGCCAAGGGAAGGAGTTTGACCCAGTCTATGTTTAATTCCATTGTCAATTAGGTAGGGACTTCCTTTAGAGTACGATTTACCCTTTCCACATTCCCTGAAGCCTGGGGGAAATATGGACAGTTGAAACGCCACTTGAAGGAGAGGGCTTGAGAGACCTTTTGTGTGATCCTAGAAGTAAACTCAGGGCCATTGTCATATTGTAGGGAAGTGGGCATACCAAACCTGGGGATGATGTCTGTCAGTAAGATTGAAGCTAAAGTGGAAGCCTTTTTATTGGAAGTGGGAAATGCCTCAACCAAACCAGAGAAAGTGTCCACAAAGACAAGGAGGTATTTAGTGTGCCATACTGTGGGCATGTTGGTGAAGTCTACCTGCCAGTCAACAGAGGGAATGTGTCCCCGGGCTTGTTGGGAAGGAAACGTTTGGGCCTTGAAGGAGTATGAGGGTTGGTCCGCTGACAGATCTGACAATTAGAGGCTATATTCTGTAGCATGGCTTGTCAGAGGGAGTGAGGAAGAAGAAACTCTGTAAAAAGAGGGTCAAAGACTGAGAATTGGAAAGGAATAGAGTATGAAGGAACTTGAAAAGATGCTTGTTCTTACTGAAAGAAGTAGGGGCTTCAGATGAGCTGTCTAAAGTGGCCATTATATGTCCACCATGGGGGCCATGATTGGAAGTGGTAGCAGCCATTCATGCCACCTGGTCAGCTTTGGCATTGCCCTCAGTGATAAGAGAGCCGTCCTTCTGATGGGACCTACAATGGACATCTCCCAACTGGGTGGGTAAGTGGGAGGCCTCTATCAGATTGGTTATAAGAGCTGAATTAGTGATCGCATTACCTTTGGTGGTAAGTAGGCCTCGCTTCTTTCAAATTGCAGCATGGGATAATAAGATATGGAAGACATATTTTGAATCAGTTTAGAGGGTGAGGGATTTGCCTTGTGCTAGAAGGCAGGCACGAGTGGATGCTATAAAATCAGTCTGCTGGTCTGTAGTTCCTGAAGGCAAAACTTTGGCCTCTATAATCTCAGTGGCTGAAAATACAGCGTATCCAGAGTAATGAGTTCCATTCTGCCTAAAGGAACTGCTGTCAGTAAACCAGATAAGGTCAGGATTGGTGAGTGGTCTCTCATAAATGGAAGAATGACAGGGAAGGAAATCATCTAAGTTTGCCAAGCAATTATGAGTTGGGGTGTGAGACATGGGAGTCATTGGGAGCAGTGAGGCAGGGTTCAGTGCAGAGCAGGGGAGGAAAATAATATTAGGGTTTTCCAGAAAGAAAGTGAGGAGCGACAGAACTCTGGATGTAGGGAGGGTTTGAAGGCCCTTTTAAGGTAAAAGATCTTTCAAGTGATGTGGGGAGTAGATAGTTCAAGGGGCCCCAAAAGTCAGATTAGAGGCTTCTTTGTGTAAAATTTGTCCTGTAGCCAGAGCTCTTAAGCAAGGGGCCCACCCACGGATGGAAAATAAGAAACCATGTCCTCCAGGTCACATAGATGCAGACCCAGGTTTATGGTTTCACTAGAAAGGAAGCTAAAGCACGTGACAACAACATATATTTCAAGTGCCCAACCTCACAGGCAGTATCTCAAGAAGTCTCTAGGACAACAGACCTCCATGTTTTTGAAGTGTTTACCCTGTCCCTTACTTTTGGAAACTCCTCTAACACTTCCAAGGTTGTGAACTCCTGATCGCATTCCATTCCAGATATGTATTCATGGATTTTCTAACTCTTCTCCTCTAATTGTGTCTTACATGGGGTGAAGGTGTTGTCAAGGTATTGTTCTGGATGAGAGAGGGAAGATTTTTGTGTAGCACATATTTACATACACATTGGATTCATTTTCCAATTTTCCATTCGAAATACTGAATCCCTGTCAGTAACCCATACCCTAATAGACTCTGACTACTAATCCTAATATGATGGAGACAAATAACCCAAACATAATATTAATACAAGCAGTTCAGAGGAGGCATGGTGTATAGTTGGTCTTGCCTTTTGCATGATATAGTGTAGGAGTTATAAATCTTGTCAATTGTTTGTTGAAATAGTACTCCATGTGTTTTTAAAGTTAACACATATGTGAATTTCTGTCTCCTTTTTTCTGTAGCCAATTCAGCACATGTATTTTTATATGCACATATAAAATCATACCTGGTATCACACGTACATTTTTGTGAGGTGGCTAACTTGGCAGAAACAAAGTATGAGAAGAGATCACCCCTCCTAAACGCTTTTGGAACTGAAAATTCAAACTATAAGTGAGATTTTTAGTTGAACAACATTATACATAAATCCATGTTCAGTAAAATTAATATTTTTGGATCGGTGGATGATATATATTTCACGATGAATTTTGATTGGCATATATATTGCTACTTCCTAATGTTTCTCTGTGTGATATATATATATATATATATATATATATATATATATATATATATATATATATATTTCCAAATATAAAATATATGTGTCTTATTATACACTCCCTTAATAATTCACTCATGCTCATGTATGTGGTTTTATAATCAAATTTTCATATGATTATTTTCAGCAATATTCATTCACCTGAAATACATATTTGTTTTCTAGTACTGAGAACTCACTTCACTGAATGGTGCAAACAAATCCTTATATTTCTACAGTAACTGACCCAATTTAACATCAATGCATGTAGATTCCAAAGGGGCATGATGTGTATTTTGACGTTCATTTTATTTAACACTGGTACATTACTATTTCTTCAGTTTTTGTACATCATAGTATAAACATTTCATCCATAAGTTCACAAATTTAAAGACATTTGAAACACATTCAATCACTTCCTGCTTCAGTACACATGTATTCCTCCTTGCTTTTGACTGGTCATTTCATGAGACTTCTTTCCAAACACATTATTTTCGATTTCCATAATCAATTTTGAAGCAAAACTCACACACTTTATGATAAACTACAACCCTAATAATACCATTAGATGTATAACTTGTTGGAATGAATGTATGTATATCAATATAACATTTACTGTGTATTTTCAGATATCAATTTATTCCAATTTCTAAAGTTGGAATCAGTTATATTATATATTCACACATGGTACACCTATTTGTGCCCCCAATACTAATTTATATCTCTTCTAAATATTGCTCCCAGAAATGGTGCAAGAAATACTCATGTCACCTGATCTACATATACATTTTATCACAGTAATATTCTGGCCACAAAATGCAAAGTCACACTTACAATTGTACCAAAGCCTAAATGGAATGTGAGTATGGATTATGAAAATCACCCATGTCCATGTTGCCTAATGCTCTCAAATGTCAATCCTATTGGTGACTACATATTTGTTTCTTCCTAAGATTATGTATTCAACCTCAAGCCTGTTGAAAATGTCTAATCCTATCAATCACTTCATCATTTGCCTGATTTCCTAATGTCTCTAATGATATCTGCTTTCCTACATATTTTCCCCAGTTCATCATTGTGACTGACTCTTCAAATGTGCTGACATTTACATTTTCTGTCTACCTGAAACCCTATTGCTAAAGAACTTTTTGTCCAAATCCTATACTGACTCTTTTTTTCTAATCCTATCAAGTATCTTCCTAATCCTACCAACTATCCTTTTTTGACTGGATGTTCTCTTCGACATTCAATTATCCAAGGTACAAGGTCCTATGCCATTATGTATAGATTTATCTGAGACACATGTGCACAACATAATTCAGAGTAAAGTATCCCAATCAAGGATCCAATGCCCTTTTGGGCTTCAAATCTTACCTAGATTTGTGTTTTCATACATATATTTCACCTCTATATATCCTTATAAATATTGCAGGTTCCCAATACCATTATTCATGCAGCAGAATGATTCCTAACCCAAATCAATCATGTTATTAACCCTAACCATACTTTGTTTCCTCAACTTTAATTTACAGAAAAGCAAGGACAAAGTTGGTCTTATATAGAAATGTAAGAGATCTTCCACCTGCTGAGAACCTCAAAGGTCCATGCAGAAGTGAACCCTGGGGAAGATATAGAAAGCTATGAAGGACCTGAGAGAGCTAAAGTCATCTTTCATGACAAAAAAAAAAAAAAAAAAAAAAACAGGTCAGGATGAAGGGGTGTGTCTGAAGCAGTCTCTCTCTTCTTAATGTAGAGAAGATGGACCAAACCAGGCCTGTGTGGAGAGCTGTTTACGGGTGCCTATGTTTGATATACCATTCTTACTTGTGAAAGTGTCACAGGAAGTAGGGGCAGCCTCCATCTATTGGGACACTTGGAAGCAACTGTTAGGACAAAGATGTTGCCAAGGCAGTGACCTCATTCAGTTCTTGAAGGAAGTGACCTATATAACTTTCTTGGTGATGGAACTCTCTGAACTTGGGATCCAGGAAGCCAGGCACCCAGAGTCATTCCCAGTCTCAGTCCCAGTGGCCACACATGTTTGGATTTACCAAGGACAGAATCGGTCTTTCTGTGTAACTACTGATGTGAGGATGGCCAAATTCCAGGAGAGCTCTGAAGAGGGGCCTTTCCTGAGAAAGCGGGTAGTGTCTCACTACTGGCACCTGACAACTTCACAGTGTTGGCCAAGGAGACCAGATATGACATAGGACAGCCCATTTCGGGGAAACGTAGTATGTCCCATCAGTCAGAGGACACTCCGGATAGTCACAGACCTACTTGGGGGAAGGAGTTGACTTTGTGGGTGTGCGTGTGAGTTTGTGGTTTTGTCTCATGATCTGAGAATATATAGGAAAGTCGGTTTGTTTGATTTGGAGTGGACTGTTTCTAGTAAGTCTTTTGACAATGGGAGTGTTTCTATGTCTGTTTATCCCACTGTGTTCGTGGTTGTAGACATTAGAAAAGAGAATTCATCAATGGATGTGTCCTGTCTAGTAGAAAACTTCACAGCATTCATCCTGCCCAATTTATGAATGGACTGTGGCTTGCCTAATGGATGGGCAACAACTACTATCTTCCTAAGTTCCTGTATGTCTTCTTGAATTCTGGCCACTCTCCAAAATAGGTTCAGGGTTTTGTGTCCACGATATGTACCACCTCCAAGCTCTGTGACATGCCCATGTACTGGATAGCTGAAGGGAATGGGATCATCTCAGAAAACTCAGATATCATTCGAGAAACCCTGCAATGGGCCATTTGCTTACCTATTGTTCTGTTGCCCTGAATGTCAGAAAGGTCTTTGCCTCAGGCCACTCCTTTGTGAAGCCTGAAGGAAACGGTTTTCAAGGGGAATTAATGGGCATCACCTGTTGCTCTTTGCTTAATTGCTTTGGAAAGGAATGTGTCTGCATCAGACTCTTGGCCATGTGTGAGGCTGTTGCATAGATTCTCAGCACCTGATGGATCTAAAGAAAGTTCCCACGTGTGCTTCCAAAACCAAAATGGCCAAAAAAGCAGTCATTGTGGACGAAGTCTCTCGCCTTCCTCTGTAAAGTTCCTAACCTCCATCAAGTGAAAATAGGGATCCTTTGTGTCAAATGAGTTCCCAAAACCCTGCAGATGATAGCCCATATGTGCTTGGGTTTTCTCATGATTCCAATTCACATAAAGAGTCTATACCCAAGAGTCAGTAGGCCTCAAATTGGAGAAGCAGAGCAGTATTTATGGCAGGCTTATTTGATCACTCCTGGTTCTCAGGAAGGGTGTCCAGGCAACCCTGACTTTAGGCAAATTAGGGGCAAGGGAGTTTATTTTGTACAGTGTCTTGGGCTGAGCCCCTCATGGAAACCTCCAGCAACAGGTTATGATGAGTGTCTATATGGAAGAAGATGAGGGCCTTGTGGGAGTGTTTTGGTTTTAATTGTGGTCATTTGTGTAGTGCTTGGAAGTGATGACAGGGTCTACCTGGGCTTGAACTCTGGTGTGATTCCCCTTAGAGTCTGAGTTCTGGAACTGATCTCAGAGAAATATTGCCATGAACTGTGTTCAGATTTTAGGAGGCCACGCATTGGATTTCCCCTTGGAAACTGAGATCAAAAAAGAAGGGTGACTTTCCACAGAGCGTTGGAATCTCAGCTAAGATATCACATGATTTTATTCTGAAAGATGTGGCAGCCATAGTTGACAGTCAGAACACCCATGGACGTCACATTGAAGACCTCAATGGGCCTGGCTTCATGTGACCTTTTGACCACTCTATGGGATGACTTGCCTGTGAGATTTCTCCAGAGATTTCATTGAAATGAGTTTCCTCACCATTTAATGGTTCCTGAATGAACTGAAACCCACAATGCCTCCAACTTCATCCATGAAAAATGGCTAAATAAATACAATAAAATTTTTGAAATTCCCTTAACCAGGTGGCACTGGAGAACCTTTGGATGTCTTTTTCCTGATCATGAGTGTACAAGAGAATGCCATGATTGACGGGGTTTCATCAAAATGGTGTAGAACAAAGATGCCAGTAAGTTGGACCCTGCTGAGTAGTGGGCCTATTGCAGTGGTGGGCAGGTGTGTTATAATACATCTGTGGTGTGGCCAGGAGGATTTTCCATTGCCTTCAAAATGGCTTGTGACTGATATGGTGCAGCCAGCAGACCCTTCTTGTTACATGGAGAGGTTTCTGGGCAAAGTTCAGAGTCAGATTTCTATGGACAAATGGGCAAGCTTTGTGAGATAGAAGCCTGGTTGGTGCATTCTCTGTCACCACAAGTGACAGAACTCCCTCCAATACTGGGTCCCAGTTGAACTCGTTGTATTTCATGAAGCAAATACCAAACTCCCAGTGCAGCAGCAAGAAACACCACGAAAAGTGGAGGATGACCAAATGGCTTCACAGTTCACATGGGGAGACACTTAGCACCAAGTGGCCACAGTTTACCTACAAATACAAAATTCAGCACTGCTGCCTCATGTTCATTAGAATACAAGAAACCATGTCCTCCAGGTCACGTAGATGCAGACCCAGCTTTTATGGTGTCACTAGAAAGGAAACTAAATCTCCTTACAACAACATATATTTCAAGTGCCCAACCTCAGAGGAAGTTTCTCAAGAAGTCTTTAGGCCGGCAGAGCTCCACGTCTTTGGAGTGTTTACCTGTTTGACCAGGACGCTAGAAAAGACCACTGACTCAAATTAAAATCAAATAAAATTAAGCTTATTATTTCCACTGGCCGTGCTGCCTCTCCCTCCCAAAATGGTGGGAACAAGACAGCATCCCCAGCTTTCCTACAGCCCAGTTTTATAGCCCAGAAAGTTACACAAAAGGGGGGTTACAGATAACAGAACTCTGATAAACATCACATTAAAGGTAGTTTACAATTTTTTTGCTGTCCCTACATCAGAATTCATGAGGACCATTAGAGCCTCAGAGAGGGTTGTTGTCTGGCCAGAGAAGGCAAATATTTATGATGTGTCACTAAAGTTTCAGAGAGGGCTGCTATCTGGTCAGAGAGCTGGGCATGCGTGAGTTCAAGGCGTGGGCAGGCATTCCACGCAGGTTCAGAATTTGAAGTAATTTATGGTAAAGCCAAAATTATCTTTTCATGGCTTTGTGGCATGATGGCTCCCAATTTTAATAAAAGATCAGGTTGGGTCTACAATTTCCCCCTTTTCTCTGTGTCCCTTTCAAATCTTTGATAGATTATGGGAAGAGCACTGAGGAAATTTTAATCCCTCAGATAAGAGTCTCCAAATTTTTACAACTCACCCAAAACCGATCTCCCTGATTTTACCTGACTTAATTAATTATTTATATTGATAGTCTATTTATCTTTCTCTCCATTGTTGTAAAAAGAGTGGCATCAGTAATTTTTTCTTCTTCTGTCCTGAGACAGGGTGACGTGAGTGGGCTCGTCGTGAGGGACATGAGTTGCCTATTAGAAGTCAGTTTAGAGACATGAGTTGCCCTTTAGAAGTCAGTTCGGTTTGAAGTCAGGTTGGGGAAGAACAGGTTGTAAAGTCATCTGTGAATGGATTCTTCTATGAGTGAAACAAAAACCATGAGTACTGAATAAATGTTGCAGCAGCTGGAACATGTCACTGTATAGAAATTCCCTCACCAGTCTTTAATATCCCCAATTATCAGGACTGTCAACTTAATATTTAACTTTAAGTGTTACAGTTGGCCCTCCCAATAAGACACAGTTTAATAATTTAATGTCATCTGATCTTGTAAAAATCCTTTTACTAGTATGACCTCTGCGTCTACTAGAGAAACCTTTAATTCTGTTACTCAGGGCTGGATAATCGTACTAGCAAACACCAAGCCTACCTGTGTAGGTTAGGAATATCTGTAGGTCTTAAACTGAAAACTTCTGCCTGTGGCAGCTCTTCTTGATAGTCTCTTTTTATAAGTATTAGGCATTCCTGTGTGAGAATCCTTCTTTGTAGCCTCCAGTCTTACTTATTTTGGGAGGATAAGATAAAGTGCATACCTTAAAAATTTATTATTATTATTATTATTTATAATGCCCAGGAGTGGCTGTATTTTGGTCTTAACTGTCTTTGCTAAGTGTTTAAGATGAAGCAGTCAAACTGACTTTTGTTTCTATCTATTGTTAACAGTCAGCTGAGCTTTTGTGGGAATCAATTCTGGGGAAACTTGAGAAGAGATTCTCAGTTCTGCTAGTGCCATTTGCGCTAGGTGGGTCCAGGTCTTGCTTGACCATTTGGCTTCCCTCAGAAGCATCATGGATGTCTCCTTTCTATGATGACTCTCCTCTTTGTAACAAATGCACTGATTGGCTTTCTGTTCTCCAGTGGTCTCATTAATCTCCCTGATCAGGAGGTTATGTGGCTCAGAGTTGCAAAGCTCTTTAGAGAAGTCCCCTGTTCCCTGGATTCAGACTGACTCAGAGGGCAAGAGCCAAATATTGGTTTTCTTGGCCCTTTTCATTTAACATTCATTTTAAATCCTAATCTTAAAAATCCAGCAAATAAATTTTAACAGCCTTACATTAAGAGTACTGGGCTTTAATGTCTATAACTTTATAATTACCTTTTTATTAATTGGGATCTGTATTATTCTGTCTGTATTGTAGTTGATGACTTATTATCTTGAATAAACCCATGTTGTGTTCTTAAAGCAACACATTTGTAAAACACTAACATGGAATCTTTAGATGACTTATAAGAAAATTTCAAACTAAAATTAACAAAAGTAAAAATACTTAGTTCGTGTAATATCTTCCCTGAATTTTTTGGCTGAATTATACATTATATCCCCTGTTTGAGATCCTAGGAATATTGACAATAAAAAAAAAACTTTTTAACATAACCTTAAAGAAATATTATCTAACCTAATGGTTTCATAGTCATTCTCACATGTAGTAAGATGGGACACACAGCCTTATCTCAGGTAAGGCAGGGCTCTTTATAAATCTTAACTATTTTAGTTCTAAAGCTGATCTTTATTTTTAAATATCATTTGACAATGTTTAAATAAATTGTTTGAGGTCACATGAACATTAGCTAACACCATATGATATCACATTTAAAACATGAATTAAAGAAAGGCTGAAAGTTTTTAACCTTTACAAAGATTAGGCTCTAATTAACTTAAAAATACATTTAAATTGTTCCCCAATGTAAAAAGTAACATAAAAATTTACATATCTTATTGATAACAGGTAAATAAATCCACAATATGTTTTTTACCACACAACTTCAGAGCACCAGCTTGATATAATACTCTTTAAACGTTTCTACCTTACAGACTTGCATACCTGTAAGATATGAAAACATTAATAGCATAACAATTACATTTATGTTTCTACATTAATCAAGTTTGGCTTTTAAAGAAATGGCAGTACAGTGCTCTAAAATAACAGTTTTTATTTAATCAGTTGTTTAATTTTTATGGTTGCTTGCTCTAGAAAACATAAATCTTAATAAACTCAATGTTATGGGTAAACTTATGTTTTAAGAAATTTTTGTCTCATTAACACATGACTGATTTTTACAATCTTATACAGAGTTTACTAAAAAAAAATACAGATCTTAGTAAATCAATCAGATATCTAACAAAAGTACTCATGAATGAGTAATCCCATATCAAATTTACTTTACTTATTTATCAAAAAGTTAGAGAAATGTATTGAACAGTGTAAACCATTTTTATGCTGAAGGAAAGGTACTAGAGACAAGGCATATTAGACATTTTGTAGATGTTAATATTTTGTTAGATGTTTGAACACCTAGAAAACTTTGTAAGCTTAAATTTAAAGACATTTGTTTTTATCTCTTTATCCAATTTAAATTGAAACATTTAAATCACGTGAATTAAAGATCTTTGGATCCACTTTTTTAAAATTTGTTTTTACGAGCGCTATTTTTTTATGAGCGCTCCTTATATATGTTAATTTGTGTATCATATATATGATATACGGACATATGTATATATAGACATACAACACATAACAATTTGTGCACACATAATAATAGTAAAGGCCTTGTAGCTTTTCGTAGTTGAAATCTTTATTGCAATGTTTCAAAAAGTCCACAGTTGGTCAAAGATAGAACTGATCAGAAAAACATTAACCTAGGTCTGTATGCTCAAAATCATGAGGTCAAAAAACATAAAGTATCTAAGAAAAAAAATAAGAATCCTAGAAAAAATGACTTGCCAGTAATTAGTAAATAACATACAATTTACCTTTTTTTCCCTTAGACCTCAAATCACTCTCCTAGAAAGCTTGCAGGCTTCTTTCATTTGCATTTCAACATAAGTCATGGCTGAGGTCTGGAAGGAGCAGCAAAAAAACTGCTATTCTGAACAGACATCTCAGGACTAAGGCATTTTAACCATAATTTTCAGGTTCAGATGTTGAAAATTATGATACAAGTTTAAGATACAATTCACAAAATTTTATATCTTTACATCTTGTTTTGTCAACAGACACCATACTATGATTTACTATTTATGTCCAAATTAATGCACTGGTACACACAGTGACATTTTCCCAGGCTACCCAATTCAAAATTGGTGAAAAAAAAAAAAAAAAAAAGACCGTATGATTGGGAAGTTTCTTGCCAACTTGGAAGTAGAGTTCTTCAGTTGTCCATCCTAAGTATTTAAGTTCTCTGGCAATTATCTGAAATCATAAACTAAACAATTACCTAAACCCGACTTTTTACTGCAAGATTGTGCAATGCTTCAAAAACCCATTCAGTTACCAGATTGTTAAAATAAAACATCATCATTTAGACACACATTCAGCTAAGATCATTCCCCAAAAACAATTTATAATATCAACACATTATTGCAGATGCCTTAAAGGGCCAGAAACAAAGACATAATACAGACAGAAAGGAGGTCAAGACTATGGCTGTCAGACAGAACCCTTTAAACCAGAGCAGATAAGAGAAAAATCTCCTACAGCAGTGGCACCATAGATGTCCCCACAAGGGGGCCAGATGTTTTCACAGAAGGGCAACCTGAAATGTAAAATAAAGTGTCTCCATGGTGACTTTACTGCATTTAGTGTCACCTTTTTCTTTTTCTCTTTTTTTAACAAGACAGAGGTGGCATAATCCTTACAGTGCAGGGAAGGAAGGAGGTAATTCCCTGAATTAACAGGGCTTTGGCAGCTGCTGGGAGTCCCTCAGTTTCCCCTTTTACATACAGGATTAGCTCCTCTGATTCAGTTCCACATCAAGCATGCTCTATCTCCTAACATTTCAGTAGATAGCTCTCACAAAGTTCAGGGGCGGAGGGTGGGTACAAGATTTGTAACTTAAAGTTTGGTTCCTGACCTTGAAGCCAATTAATACAAATTTAATAATGAGGACTGGCTTTTGAGAAAAAGAAAAAAGGAGTTTTATTGCTTGGCTAACAAAGGAGAAACACAGGGGACTCTGCCAAAGTTGTGACTCTCTTTATCTGGAGGGACAATGGGTTTTAAAGGAGTTTCACTTGTTAACCTGGGAGATACTCAGTTCTTAGGTCCCCAGCAGGCATAGCCCTCTGCAATGGGTGTGCTCCAGGCAGCCAGCTAGGGGCTTCTATGATCCTGCTTTACAATGGGGGATAAAGTTCATTGCAGTTCCTTAAAACACAGTCCAAAGGGGTGTCAGGCTTAATCTCTTTATTTCTGATTTTCATGTCCAATATACTTAAGTATTTACCACCAAAATCACACAACAAAACGAACAAAAACAAACAAACAAAAAAACAAAAAATATAACACAGAACACAAAAAAACAGAAACCCAGCGCCTAAACACAGAAACAGGGGAAGAGTGCAACATCTTGCTAAAGCTCCAGGGTAGGAGCGCGTGCGTGCCCGTCGGCACCTCTCTACAGTTCCAGAGGAATTCCCTACAGAACAGAACAGAGGACAGAAAGATTCTCGTTACTGTCCTGGACAGAATTATATGTGAGCCTCCCCGTGCCACATCTCTGTCATCTGAAGAGATCTCCCTTAACCAGATATCAGATGTTATAAAGGAGCCACTTACCTATGGAGGCATCCTCCATCAGGTGCTTGCTAATAGTTTTAGTGCAGAGGTTCACTGCAGTGCTCCCTGGACTAAAGGCTCTCTTCCAAATATAAAGAAGATGGACCAAATCAGGCCTGTGTGGAGAGCGGTTCCTTGGTGCCTATGGTTGATATACCATTCTGATTTGTGAAAGTGCCACAGAAAATAGGGTAAGCCTCCTACTCATGGTACGCTTGAAAGCAACTGTTTGGACAAAGTGGTTGCCAAGGCAGTGACCTCATTCAGTTCCTGAAGGATGTGACCTCACTTCAATCCCTTGGTAATGGAACTCTCTGAACTTGGGATCCAGGAAGCCAGGCACACAGAGTCAGGCTCAGTCCCAGTCCCAGTGTCTCACTTGCTTCGATTTAGCAAGGACAGAGTCATTCTTTCTTGGTACCTACTGATGTGAGGATGGCCAAATGCCAGGAGTTCTCTGAAGAGGGGCCTTTCCTGAAAAAGTAGGTATTGGCTCACAGCTGGCTCCTGACCACTTCACAGAGTTGGACAAGGAGACCAGATCTGAGACAGGAAACGCCATATCGGGGGAACATAGTATGGCCCAGCAGTAAGAGGATACTCTGGAGAGTGAGAGACCTACTTGGGGAAGGAGGTGCCTTTGTGGGTGTGGATGTGTGTTTGTGGTTTTGTCTCATGTTCTGAGAATAGGCAGGAAAGATGGTTTGTTTGGTTTGGAGTGAACTGTTTCTAGTAAGTTGTTTCACAAGGCGAGTGTTTCTATGTCTGTGTATCCCACTGTGTCCGTGCTTGTAGACATTAGAAAAGAGAATGCATCAATGGATGTTTCCTGTCAAGTAGAAAGCTTCCCAGCATTCATCCTGCCCAATTTATGAATGCACTAGGGCTTGCCTTATCGATGGGCAACACCTGCTATTTTCCTAAGTTCCTGTTTTCTTCCTGAAATCTAGCCACTCTCCAGAATAGGTTCATGCATTTGCATCCAGGATATGTACCACCTCCAACCACTGTGACATGGACATGTACTGGATAGCTGAAGAGAATGGCAAGCATCTCAGAAAAGTCAGATATCACTGTGACCCAGAAAGTCTCAGTAGAGAAACCCTGCGAAGGGCCTTTTGATTACCTATTGTTCTGTTGCCCTGAATGTCAGGAAGGTCTTTGCCTCAGGCCACGCTTTTGTGAAGCCTGAAGAAAACAGTTTACAAACGGAAATGAATGGGCATCACCTGTGGTTCTTTGCTTAAATGCATTGTAAAGGGATGTGTCTGAATCAGCCTCTTGGCTCTGTGTGAGCCTGTGTCTTAGATTATCAGCACCTGATGGATCTAAAGAAAGATCCCATGTGTGGATCCAAAATCAAAATGGCCAAAAAATCAGTCATTGTTGATGAAGTCTCTCGCATTCCTCTGTAAGGTTCCTGACCTCAATCAAGTGAGAAAAGGGATCCATTGGGTCAATTGAGTTCTTAAAAGCCCTGCAGATGCTAGCCCATAGGTTCTTGGGTTTTCTTATGAATGAAATTCAAATAAAGAATCTAAACCCCACCGTCAGTAGGCCTCAAATTGAAGAACAGAGCTGTATTAATGGCAGGCATATTTGATCACTCCTGGTTCACAGGAAGGGTGTCCAGGCCACTCTGACTTTTGGCAAATGAGGGGAAAGGGAGATTATTTGGGACACTGTCTTGTGCTGCACCTCTCATGGAATCCTCCTGCCAGAAGTTATGATGAGTGTCTATTTGGAAGAAGATGAGTGCCATTTGGGAGTGTTTTGGTTTTAATTGTGGTCATTTGTGTGGCGGTTGGTAGAGATAATTGAGTCCATCTTGTCTTGAACTTTGGTGTGATTCCCCTTAGAGACTGTGTTTTGGAACTGAACTCTGAGAAGGTACAAGGTCCTGTGTCATTGTATATCCATATTTCTGGGACTTCTCTACGGAACGTAATTCAAAGCTAAGTATACCAATCAAGGGCCAAATGAACTTCTGGGCTTCAAATCTAACCTAGATTTCTGTTTTCATACTTATATTGAAAGGTTAATAAAATAGGTACTTGTCACTTCCTGTTTTTCTGTATGCTTAATAAAACACTGTTGAAATCTTGAGAACTGTTTGCTCTTCTTGTTCCCAGAATGTGCTGCCCCCAACTGCCAAACTGCAGAATGTACTCCATCAACCATTTGCATGCAAACCGCCCACTCGCCCTTACCCATCAATAAACTTCCCTCCCTGCCCTCTCCAAGGAAAATATATAAGCACTTCTTAAGCTGTTCTCAGGGCTCTCTGCTCTATTCAAGCGAGCTCTGAGCCCTTGCATGCCAGACTCCCAATAAACCCTTTGCTGTTGCATTATACAGTCTCTTGGTGGTCTCTTTCATCGATGCTCACCCGACCTTTACTTCTGGTGGCCCCAGCGAGATCCGGCAGCTTCAGATGAAAGACCCCCAACGGGATGCTCTGGGGGTAAATAAGGCCCCTCTTTCTGGTTTCAGGATTCAGGTTAGGGTTTGACAAAATGGCTATTGGTAAAGAGCGTGAGCTCTCTCCCACGGTGGCTGACACACATGTCACAGAGCCACAGGCCATGTCCCTGGGGGATTCACTCGGGAAATCGAGGAACCATAGTCTCCTCGACTCAGTGATATTTTCTTTCAGATTCGGAATTGCCAGCCCATCAGGTTTTGCCGGCTACTCAGTCCTGGTCTCAGTATTAGACGTCCATTGCCTGTCTTTATTGTCTTGTCTTGTCTGTGTCGTGTGTTGTTGCTTTCACTGTCTGTGTATATTTCATTATGGGACAGAGAACTTCAATGCCTCTGTCCCTGACCCTTAATAACTGGACCAAAGTCTGCTTAAGGGCTCAGAATCTTTCTTTTTCATTAAAACACCAGACCTGGCAGATTCTGTGTCTCAGAATAACCCACCTTTGTAGTCAGATGGCCTCTAGAAGGATGTTTCTACTTTGCACTAATTTGAAAAGTCTGAGATATTGTCTTTCAGCCGGGGCCACATAGACATCCAGATCAATAGCCATATATCTTAACTTGTAAGGACCTCTGCAAATCTCCTCCTCCATGGGTGAAGCCTTTCCTTGTCCCTGCACCCACTCCTACTACTTCCCCTATGATTCTATCTCTCAAACTCTCTGTTCCTCAACCTCCACCCTCTGTTCTCCCTGAGTCTCAAGACTCTACTCGTCCTTATCCTCTGCCCTTGTCCCCCAACCCCCAATACCCTGTAAGTAATTCCTCTGCTGCTGACTCAGCCTCTCCAACATTCGAGGAAGCCAGAATGGCCCAGCGCCCTCCAGATGACTGTCCCATGACACACACAGCGCCTCCTTCCCTGGAGGAAGCTGGCCCGGCTAAAAAAACTCAGAGAACTCACCAACGTTTTCACACCTGCCTACTTGGAATGACTGCCAACAACTCCTAGGGACTCTCTTCATGACAGAGGAATGAGAGAAAACCCTCCTGGAAGCTAGAAAAAAATATCCTCGGACCTGATGGGCGACCAACACAACTTCCCAACATAATAAAAGCTGCCTTCCCCTTTAACCAACCCAACTGGGACCCCAACACCTTTGAAGATAGGGAGCATCTGTCCAATTATTGCCAGGCTCTAATAGCGGGTATCCAAGGGGCCGCTAGGTGACCAACTAATTTGGCCATGGTAAGAGACATTATTAAAAGGCCTGATGAATCTTCCTCTATGTTTCTAGAGAGAATTATGGAGGCATATAAGAGATATACTCCTTTCGATCCTCAGGCAGCAGATCAAAAGGCATCTGTCACGATGGCCTTAATTGTTGAAGCTGCCATGGATATTAAAAAAAAAAGTTAAAAGAGAGATTTAGTCAGAGAAGCCGAAAAAGTATACTATAAGAGAGAAACAGGGAAAAAGAAAGGGAGCAGAGGGAGGATGAGAGAAGCAAAAGAAAGACTAAGGCATTGACTAAGATCCTGGTCACAACAAGAAAGAGGCCAGAAATTAAGACATAAAGTGACAGGAAGCGATACCTGGGCCCGTGCCACAGGCCACCCCTGGTCTCAGATCAATGTGCCTACTGTAAAAAAAAAAGGACACTGGGCCAATGAGTGCCCTATAAAGAGACAGACACGCCAGCCAGCCATTCTGACTCTGGGGGATGACTAAGAAAGTTGGGGCTCAGATTCTTTCCCCTAGCTCAGGGTAACATTTGAAGTGTAGGGGACCCCAGTAAACTTTGAAGTGAATACAGGAGCAGTATACTCAGCCCTTAAGTCCCCATTGGGCCGTCTATCAAATAAAAGGTCTGTAGTTCAAAGGGCTAATGGCAGTAAATATCGGGCTTAGACTACTAAGAGGACCATGGACCTGGGGAAAGGAAAAAACCATAACTCCTTCCTAGTAATCCCAGAATGCCCGCACCCATTGATGGACAGAGATCTGCTCACCAAGCTCTCGGCCAAAATAACTTTTAACCCTGAAGGCCCCCAAATGAAATTTCTAAATCCTTCAGTAAAAACTCCTATAGTCACGGCTTTAACTATATTAGTAGAAGATGAACGTCCACTCTTCACACCCCCCAAGACTGATCAAACAGGCAAGCTACCCCAGAAATGGATAACAGATTACCGAGATGCCTGGCAAAAACTGCTGTGTTAGGCCTGGCCGTGAAACAACCTCCAATAACAGTGGAGTTAAAAACCTCAGCCTCCCCAATCAATGTCAAATAATATCTTCTAAGCATAAAAAGCTAAAGATGGGATAAGGCCCTATATTCAGAAATATCTGGCCTTAGGGGTCCTAAGGCCCTGTCAGTTGGCCTGGAACACTACCCTGCTATTAGAAGAAAAAGCCAGGAACCAGGGACTATCACCCTGTTAAAGACCTAAGAGAGATCAACAACAGAGTGCAGGACATTCACCCCACGGTACCTAATCTGTTCAATCTGCTTTGCACTCTGAACCCTGAGAAGAAATGGTATACTGTCCTGGACTTAAAACAAGCTTTCTTTTGCTTGCCTCTGCATAAAGATAGTCAGTTGCTGTTTGCTTTTGGGTGGGTAGACCCAGAAACCGGAAAGTCTAGTCAACTAACTTGGACTAGACTCACAGAGGGGTTCAAAAACTCCCCCACTCTCTTTGATGAAGCCCTTCACAGAGATCTCAACAATTTCTGAACTACACACCCCGAAGTCACCCAGCTTCAATATGTGGATCACCTGCTACTGGCATCCAACTCCAAGGAAAACTGTGAACTGGGACCCAAGCACTATTATCCTAGCTTGCTCAACTCGGGTATAGAGCTTTGGCCAAAATTGCCCAATTTGCCAGCAAGAAGTAATCTTCCATGACTATTTCCTTAGGGGCGGTAAACGATGGCTCACTGAGCCCAGAAAACAAACCATTGAGCAGATACCAACCCCATCTTACAGCAGACAACTAAGAGTTTCTTGGGATTGCTGGGTTTTGCAGGTTATGGATAAATGGGTTTGAGTCCTTAGCTGCTCCTTTATACCCGCTGTTAAAGGGAGATGCCCAATTCCAATGGACCCCTAAGTACCAGGAAGTTTTAGATAACATCTAAGGACACTGACATTGAACGCCTCAACTTTACTGAGCTCAGCCTGCAATTACAGAAAGCCCTACACTACGTTAAAAATGTACATCAACTCACTCACCCTGGTTCAAAGAAACTGCAGGCATTCCTGTAGGATTAAGAACAGAGTTTTCCACTAACTGACTCACAGCGAAAGGAAATAATTGAACTGGTAACAAAAGCCTGTCGGGTCAGTCAATTGTTTAATGCTTACCCTTCCAAGTTTCTTAGACGAAAGCACCTACGAGGAACCAGACCAGGACAATTCTGGGAAGTGGACATTACTGAAATTAAGCCAGCAAGGTATGGACTTAAATATCTCCTAGTCTTTGTGGATACATTCTCAGGATGGATTGAAGCATTACACACACACACGCACACACACACACACACACTAACAGAAAAAAAAATGGCGCAAATGGTTCTCAAGAAGATCCTGGAAGATATTTTTCCAAGATACGGTCTGTCTAAGATAATAGGGTCTAATAATGGACTTGTGTTCATGGCCCAGGTAAGTCAGGTGTGGATTAATTGTAAGTTACATTATGCTTATATACCCCAGAGCTCAGGAGAGGTAGAAAAAATAAATAGAACCATTAAAGAGACCTTAACAAAATTAAGCTTAGAGACTGGCATAAAAGATTGGACTATGCTCCTGCCTTATGCACTGTTTCATGCGAGAAATACTCCCTCAGTTTCTTTGTGTAACCTCACCCCCTATGAAATTCTCTATGATGCCCATCATCCAGTAAGGGACCTAATCCCAAACTCTAAGGCCTAACAATCCCTTCCACACCCCTTGCTTGACAGACTTAAAGCCATTGAAAGAACTCAGTGATAACTGTGGAAACAGCTGGCCACTGCCTACCAACCTGGGGACGAGGGGATTCCACATCAATATCAAGTAAGAGACTTCGTCAACATAAGACAACATCAGGTGTTATACCTAGAACACCGCTGGAAAGGAATATACCAGGTGCTACTTAATACACCTACAGCCATAAAAGTAGACAGAATCACTTTTTTGATTCATGCCTCTCATCTAAAGCCTTCGCTGTGTCCAGACTCTGGTTGGAAACTGGAAAAAACTGGTAACCATTTCAAATTGCGTATTCGCTATGTGGACAAGACTATAGACTCTCCCCTTGGCCACCAGTACTCCTAACCCTCATCAGCCTGTTCAGCAGTGAAGGCTGATCTGAAATCTTACTAGACAAGAAGTATGGTCTATCTCGCATACAGCCCCCTTAGGGACCTGGTGGCTATCTCTCCACCCAGACATTTTTCAGCTTGGTATAGGTCTTTCCTATTGAGATAACCCCAATGAAGAGGATCCCACTAAAGTTCCATTAAATCCCTTCCATACCATAGATAATTGAAACAAACATTATGGATGCACGGAAACGCGAGACAGATTCAGGTGGGTTAGCCTAGATTACTATATATGCCCGGCGGACTATCAAAGCCACAAACAGCCATGGCTGTGTGGGGGGAAAGCCAACTTCTTGTGTAATTCATGTTGATGTGAGCATACCGGGGCTGCCTGGTGGAACCCAAACTCCTCATCAAATTCAGTACACAGCATTGGCCATATAACCAATTAGACAACCAAAAACTATGGCTCCCAGAGGGTTCTCTAGATCCTCAAATTCTGCGTGACATTTTTAACTTCGGCAAGTGCTCAAAAGGGGAAAATTCCCCTATGTGGAATCCTTTTCCCTCCTTCACTCACATCCTGTACTATGCTTCTCCAATAGTTCCTCACCCTCAGCCTTCTGCTCTAGACTCTCTGCTTTCACTCCCACCTCAGCAACCTGATTTCTTCCCTCCAATTACTACATCAAAAACCCAAACCTCCGCCAGTTCTCAGACCATTGCCCCCTTGCTGAGGTAGCAGGTACCGAGGTACCCCTCCACTCACTCACTCCTCTCTTTTTCTGTCTGTGCCTGCACTAGGTCCCACCAAGTCCTCTAAGAAGCTAAACCAAAGCTCAAACGAGCTGAGAAGAGCCCTCAGACCCCTATCCAACATGTAATAAAAATAGCCTTTAAAGTTGCTTTGTCATCACTGAAAACAGGTTACTAAGAATTTAAAGTCCCTCACAGGCTTTTTGGAATACTCACTCCCATCTTCACCTCTGCTCTACCTGTTCTACTGCTCAAGTTTTGTTCTAGGAAAATCCCAAACCCCTTTTCCATTATTCTTTTACATCTCATCTTCCTCATTCTCAGATCCACGGAGCTGCTCTCAGCCTCGCCTTACCCGTCTTCCCCCTCTGTACCAGGTCCATAGATATGTCTTAAATAACCTTCTCCAGAAGTCTTCACCGAGGCTTACATTAGGTCTTTCAGCAAAAGAGTCCCTCTGAAAGAGTTCAATGTAGATAAACTTCCACTTTTCGTGTTGCCCTGTTCTACTTGGCCACTGGCTGGAAAAATCACCACCCCTACGCTTGACACTGCCTTACTAGATTTTCACAAAATATGTGAACAAGGCCTCTGGCCTTGAGCTGGGGCTTCACAGAGATGGCTAGATTTCTAAGATATAAAAGTTACCAATTGGGCTTCATGGTGACAGCTGGCAGGGAGAAAAAAAAGAGACAAAAAAGCTCTCCCTTTCCAAGGTGTCTTTGAAAAGTTAACTTGCCCAGAACAGAGGAACAAAAACAGAAACAAAAACTGATCTGTGAATTTCTACAGACTGTGAACTTCTGAGCCACTTCCCTTACATGTTGGGTACAAATTTTAAAACTACTGAAACTTGGGGTTCAGGGGATTAATTGATTACAACAGAAGCAATGCCCTCTAAATCCGGATGCAACCAAATAAGACTGTTTTCCTGTGTTTGGTGCTATCTTAGGTCCCTTTCCTTGCCCGTTCCTACAACAGTATAATTCTATACACTTTAACATTATTTATGTTTTCATAAAATGGTCAATATATGTGATTAATTATGTAATGATGCAGATGTTTTCCAGAGTTCTCTATCATGACTTAGGTTCATTTAAAGATCAAATAGGGGGCATACAACCCGGTTCCACTGGGAACCTGTATCCCTCACTTTAGCCATCCTATTAGAAATAATAGTTGCTGAAGGGGTGGGCTAGTCCATGAGACACAACAAAGACACAATTAGAAGCAGAAATATGCCAAAGTTTAAAGACATTAAAAACCGACATCACAGCTTTACAGGAATTTTAACCTCTCTCTTTCTGAAGTTGTTTTACAAAGCAGGCGAGTGTTGGACCTCCTCTTTATGAGAGAAAGGTGCCTTTTTGCTTGCATTGAGGGAAGAATGTTGTTTTTATGCCGACAATACGACAATACTGGAGTTGTAAAAGAATCTATGAGTAAATTAAGAGAATGACTTGAAGAGCGTCAAAGAGAGACAGAGGCCCCAAAAGGGAGGTTTGAGTCTTGGTTCACATAGTGACCTGATTAACTACGCTTTTATCTGCCATGGCCGGTCCATTAAAAATCCTCATATTATTGCTAACTGTAGGACCCTGTTTGCTCAACCGTGTAGTTTCCTTTCTAAACCAAATCGAACCTGTTATTAATCCTAACCATACACTGTTCTCTCAATCTAATTTTACAGAAGAGCAGGGGCAGAATTGGTATTAAAATACAGAATTATAGAGGATCTTCCACCTGCTGAAAACCTCAAAGGTCCACGCAGAAATGAACCCTGGAGAAGATGTAGGCAAGTACGAAGGACCTGAGAGAGCAAAAGTCTTCCATGGCAAACAACCTGCTCAGGATGAAGCGATGTGTCTGAATCAGCCACTCTCTTCTTAATGTAGAGAAGGTGGACCAAAGCAGGCATGTGTTGAGAGCTGCTCCTGCATGCCTATGGTTGACATACCACTCTGACCTGTGAAAGTGTCACAGGAAGTAGGAGCAGCCTCCTTCTCATGGTAACCTTGGAAGCAACTGTTAGGACAAAGTTGTTGCCAAGGCAGTGACCTCATTCAGTTCCAAAAGGAAGTGACCACACCTAACTTCCTTGGTGATGGAACTCTCTGAACTTGGAATCCAGGAAGCCAGGCACCCAGAGCCAGTCCCAGTCCCAGTCCCAGTGGTCAAACTTATTTTGATTTACCAAGGACAGACTCAGTCTTTCTTGGGACCTACTGATGTAAGGATGGCCAAATGCAAGGAAAGCTATGAAGAGGGGCCTTTCCTGAGAAAGCAGGCAGTGGCTCACCGCTGGCTCCTGACAACTTCACAGAGTTGGCCAAAAAGACCAGATTTGAGACAGAACAGGCTATTTCCAGGGAACATAGTAAGGCCCACCAGTCAGAGGACACTCCGGATAGTCACAGACCTACTTGGGGAACGGAGGTGCCTTTGTTGTGTGGGTGTGGGTTTGTGGTTTTGTCTCATGTTCTGAGAATAGGTATGAAAGGCAGTTTGTTTTGTTTGGAGTGAACTGTTTCTTGTAAGTCGTTTGACAAGGCGAGAATTTCTATGTCTGTGTATCCCACTGTGTCCGTGGTTGTAGACATTAGAAAAGAGAATGCATCAATGAATATGTCCTGTCTAGTAGAAAGCTTCACAACATTCATCCTGCCCTATTTATGAATGGACTGCAGCTTGCCTTATTGATGTGCAACACCTGCTATCTTTCTTAGTTCCTGTTTTATTCCTGAATTCTGGCCACTCTCCAGAATAGGTTCATGGTTTTCTGTTTAAGATATGTACAACCTCGAAGCTCTGTGACATGACCATGTACTGAAGGGAATGGTGAGCATCTCAGAAAACTCAGATATCAGTGTGGCCAGGAAAGTCTCAGTGGAGAAACCCTGCTTGGGGCCTTTTGTTTACCTATTCTTCTGTTGCGCTGAATGTCAGGAAGGTCTTTTCCTCAGTCCACCACTTTTTGAAGCCTGAAGAAAACAGTTTTCAAATGGAAATGAATGGGCATTACCTGTGGCTCTTTGCTTAATTGCTTTGGAAAGGATGTGTCTGAATCAGCCTATTTACCCTGTGTGAGGCTGTGACTTAGATTCTCAGCTCCTGATGGATCTAAAGAAAGATCCCATGTTTACATCCAAAAACAAAATGGCCAAAAGAGCAGTCCTTGTGGATGAAGTCTCTCGCCTTTCTCTGTAACTTTCCTGACCTCCATCAAGTCAGATTAGGGATCCTTTGGGTCAAATGAGTTCTTCAAAGCCCTGCAGAGGCTAGCCCATATTTGCTTGGGTTTTCTCAAGACTCCAATTCACATAAAGAATCCAAACCCCACAGTCATTTGGCCTCAAATTGAAGAAGCGGAGCAGTATTAACGGGAGGCCTACTTAATCTCTCCTGGTTCACAAGAAGGGTGTCCAGGCCACCCTGAATTTAGGCAAATTAGGTGCAAGAGAGCTTATTTTGGACACGGTCTTGGGGTGTGCCCCTCATGGAAAACTCCAGCCATAGGTTATTGTGAGTGTCTATATGGAAGAAGATGAGCACCACATTGGAGTGTTTTGGTTTAAATTTTGGTCATTTGGGTGGCGGTTGGAAGAGATGACTTGGTCCACATGTTCTTGAACTCTGGTGTGACTCCCTTAGAGTCTGAGTTCTGGAACTGACCTCAGAGAAGTATTGCCATAAATAGTGTTGAGATTTTAGGAAGCCAGACATGAGCGTTGCCCTTGGAAACTGAGTTCTAGGCCGAGGGTGGCTTTCCACAGAGCACTGAGCCTCTCAGCCAGGATACCACAAATTTTATTCTGAAAGACTTGGCACCCATAGTTGAGAGTCAAAACTCATATGGACCTCACATTGTAGACCTAAATGGGCATAACATCATATGATCTTTTGGCCACTCTTTGGGAAGTCTTACCTGTGAGTGTTCTCCAGAGATTTCATTGAAATGAGCTTCCTAACCATTTAATGGTTCCTGAAAGAATTGAAACTCACAGTGCCTCCAACTTCATCCTTGAAAAATGGCTAGATAAATACCATGAAATTTTTGAATTTCCCATCACCAGGTGGCACTGGAAAACCTTTTGATGTCCTGTTGCTGATCATGAATATACCAGACAGTGCCTTGATTGACTGGGTTTCATGTAAATGGTGTAGAACAGAGATGCCAGTAAGTTGGACTCTGTTGAGTAGTAGGTTAGAGCAGTGGTGGGCAGGTATGTGAAGAAACATCTGTGGTGGGGCCATGTGGATCTTCCATTGGCTTCAAATGCCTTGTGACTGACATGGTGCAGCCAGCAGAACCTTCCATGTAAAGGCAAGTTGTTATTTGGAGAGGTTTCAGGACATTGTTCAGAATCAGGGTGCTATGGTCAAGGGGGCAAGATATGTGGGATAGGATCCTAGTTCTTGGATCCTCCTGCAAAACCTGACCCACCATACATGACAGAACTTCCTCTTGCACTGTGACCCAGTTGAACTCTTTGTATTTCGTGAAGCAAATACCAAACACCCAGTGCAGCAGGAAGAAACACCACGAAAATGGAAGATGACCATATGGCTTCACAGTGCACACTGGCACACATTTATCCCCCAGTGGCCACAGTTTACCTAAAAAGAGAATTCAGCACTGCTGCCTCATGTACATTGGGAAATAAGAAACCATGTCCTCCATGTCTCATAGATCCAGACCAAGCTTTTATGGTCTCCCTAGAAAGGAAGCTAAAGCTCCTGACAACAACATATTTTTCAAGTGCCCAAACTCACAGGCAGTTTCTCTAGAAGTCTCTAGGCCAGCAGACCTCCATGTTTGTGGAGTTTTTACCCTGTCCCATACTTTTGGAAACTACTCCACCACTTCAAAGGTTGTGAGCTCCTGAGCATATTCCATTTAACATATTTATTCACAGATTTTCTAAATCTTCTCCTCTAATTGTGTCTTACTTGGGGTGAAGGAATTGTCAAAGCATTGTTCTGGATGAGAGTGGGAATAATTTTGTGTAGAACATATTTACATACACATTGGATTCATTGTTCAATTTTCCATTTGAAATGCTGAATCTTTGACACTAACCCATACCCTACTAGACTCTGACTACTAATTCTAATATGATGGAGAAAAGTAACCCAAACAGAATAGAAATACTAGCACTTCAGAGGAGGCATGGTGGATAGTTGGTTTGCCTTTTGTATGATATAGGGTAGGAGTTATAAATCTTGTCAATTTTTTGTTGAAATAGTTCTGCATGTGTTTTTAAAGTTAACACATATGTGAATTCCTGTCTCCATTTTTCTGTAGCCTATTCAGCACATGTATTTTTATATACACATATAGAATCCTACCTGGTATCACACGTATATTCTTGAGAGGTGGCTAACTTGGCAGATACAAAGTGTGAGAAGAGATCACTCCTCATTAATGCTTTTGGAACTGAAAATTCAGACTATGAGTGAGCTTCTTAGTTGAAAAACATTATACATAAATCCATGTTCAGTAAAATTAATATTTTGGATCTGTGGATGATATATATTTCACAATGAATTTTAATTGGCATATATATTGCTACTATTTAATGTCTCTGTGTGTGTTTTGTGTGTGTGTGTGTGTATATATATATATATATATATATATATATATATATATATATATACTCTCTAGATTTTTCAAAATATAAAATATATGTCCTATTATACACTCCCTAAATTTATTCTTGTTCATGTATGTGGTTTTATATTAAACTTTTCATGAGATTATTTTAAAAATATTCATCCACCTGAAATACATATTTGTTTTCTAGTACTAAAAAGTTACTTCAGTGAATGGTGCAAACAAATCCTTATATTTTTACAGTAGCTGACCCACTTTAACATCAATGCAAGTAGATTCCTATGGAACATGATGTGTATTTTGACGTGCATTTTTATTAAACACTGGTACATTACTATTTCTGCAGTTTTTATACATTATAGAATATACATTTCATCCACAAGTTCACAAATTTAAAGAAATTTGTAACACATTCAATCACTTCCTGCTTCAGAACATATGTATTCCTCCTTGTTTTTGAGTGGTCATTTCATGAGATTTCTTTCCAAACACATTATTTTCGATTTCCATAATCAAATTTGAAGCAAAATTCACACACTCTTGGTGATAAACCACAACCGTAATATTACCATTAGATGTATTACTGGTTGGAATGAATGTATGTATATCAATACATGATTCCTGTGTATTTTCAGATATCAATTCAATCCATTATTTAAAGTTGGAACAAGTTATATTATTTATTCGCAGTATGGTCTATTCATGCATTATCTCTATATTCATACATACATGGTACACCTATATGTACCCCCAATACTAATTTATACCCCTTCAAAATATTGCTCCAAGAAATGGTGCAAGAAATACTCATGTCACCTCATCTACATATACGTTTTATCACAGTAATATTCTGGCCACAAAATGCAAAGTCACACTTATGATTGTACCAATGCCTAAATGGAATGTGAGTATGGATTATGAAAATCACCCATGTCCAGGTTGCCTAATGCTCTCAAATGTCAATCCTATTGGTGACTACATATTTGTTACTTCCTAAGATTATATATTCAATCTCAAGCCTGTTGAAAATGTCTTTTGCTATCACTCACTTTATATTTTGCCTGATTTCCTAATGTCTCTATTGATATCTGCTTTCCTACATATTTTCTCCAGTTCATCACTGTGACTGACTCTTCACATATGCTGACATTTACATTTTCTGTCTACCTGAAAACCTATTGCTAAAGAACTATTTGTCCAAATGCTATACTCACACTTTTTTATAATCCTACCAATTATCTTCCTAATCCTACCGACTCTCCCTCTTTGAATGGTTGTTCTCCTCAACATTCAATCATCCAAGGTATCAGATCTTATGCCATTGTGTATAGATTTATCTGAGACATCTGTGCAGAACATAATTAAAAGCTAAGTATCCCAATCAAGGACCCAATGCCCTTCTGGGCTTCAAATGTTACCGAGATTTCTGTTTTCATTCATATATTTCACCTATATAATCTTATAAATATTGCAGGTTCCCAATACCATTATTCATCCAGCAGAATGATCCTAACCCAAATCAAACCTGTTATTAACTGTAACCATACACTGTTCCCTCAATCTAACTTTACAGAATAGCAGGGACAGAGTTGGTCTTACAATACAGGAATGTAGGAGATCTTCAACTTCCGGAGAACTTCAAAGGTCCATGCAGAAATGATCCCTAAAGAAGATGTAGGCAGCTATGATGGACCTGAGAGTGCGAAAGTCATCTTTCATGACAAAAAAAAAAAAAACAGGTCAGGGTGAAGGGGTGTGTCTGAAGCAGTCTCTCTCTTCTTAATGTAGAGAAGATGGACCAAACCAGGCTTGTGTGGAGAGCTGTTCCCGGGTGCCTATGGTTGATATTCCATTCTAACTTGTGAAAGTGTCATAGGAAGTAGGGGCAGGATCCATCTCATGGACCCTTGGAAGCAACTGTTAGGACAAAGTGGTTGCCAAGGCAGTGACCTCATTCAGTTCTAGACGAAGTGACCCATGTCACTTTCTTGTTGATGGAACAGTCTGAACTTGGAATCCAGGAAGCCAGGCACCCTGAGGCAGTCCCAGTCTAAGTCCCAGTGGTCTCAAATTTTTGGATTTAAGAAGGATAGAGTAAGTCTTTCTTGGCAACTACTAAATTGAAGATGGACAAATGCCAGGAAAGCTCTGAAGAGGGGCTTTACCTGAGAAAACAGGCAGTGGCTCACCGCTGGCTCCTGATAACTTCACAGTTTTGGCCAAGAAGACCAGATCTGACATAGGACAGCCCATTTCGGGGAAACATAGTATGGCCCACCAGTCAGAGGACGCTCCAGATAGTCACAGACCTATTTGGGGAAAGAAGGTGCCTTTGTGGGTGTGTGTGTGTGTGTGTTTGTGTGTTTGTGATTTTGTCTCAAGTTTTGAGAATATGTAGGAAAGTCGGTTTGTTTGGTTTGGAGTGGACTGTTTCTAGTAAGTCCTTTGAGAAGGTGAGTGTTTCTGTGTCTGGGTATCCCACTGTATTTGTGGTTGTAGACAATAGAAAAGAGAATGCATCAATAGATGTGTCCTGTCTAGTAGAATTCTTCGCAGAATTCATCCTGTCCAATTTATGAATGGACTGCAGGTTACCTTATGGATGGGCAACACCTATTACCTTCCTACATTCCTGATATCTTCCTGAATCTGGTCACTCTCCCATAGGCTCATGGTTTTGTGTTCAAGATATGTATCTCCTCCACAATCTGGGACATGGCCATGTACTGGATAGCTGAAGAGAATGGTGAATATCTCAGAAAACTCAGATATCAGTGTGACCAGGAAAGTCTCAGTGGAGAAAATCTGCTTTGGGATTTTGCTTACCTATTGTTCTGTTGCCCTGAATGAAAGGAAGGACTTTGCCTAAGGCCACACATTTCCAAAGCCTGAAAAAAACAGTTTTCAAATGGAAATAAATGGGCATCACCTGTGGCTCCTGGCTTTGCAAAGGGATATGTCTGAATCAGCCTCTTAGTGCAGTGTGAGATTATCGCTTAGATTCTCAGCACCTGATGGATCTAAAGAAAGATCCCATGTGTGCATCCAAATCCAAAATGGCCAAAAGAGAAGTCATTGTGATGAAGTCTCTTGCCTTCCTCTGTAAGGTTCCTGATCTCCATCAAGTGATAACAGGGATCTTTGGGTCAACTGAGTTCTTCAAGCCCTGCAGAGGCTAGCCCATAGGTGCTTGGGTTTTCTCATGACTGCAAATCACATAAAGAAACTATACCCGACAGTCTGTATGCCTCAAATTGGAAAAGCAGAACAGTATTAATGGCAGACCTCTTTGATCAGTCCTGGTTCACAGGAACGTTGTCCAGGAAACACTGACTTTAGACAAATGAAGGGCAAGGGAGCTTATTTTGACATTGTCTTGGGCTGTGTGCCTCATAAAAACTTCCAGCCAAGGTTATGATGAGTGTCTATATGGAAGAAAATGAGGGCCATGTGGGAGTGTTTTGGTTTTAATTCTGGTCATTGGTGTGGCGGTTGGAAGAGATGACTGGGTCAACTGGGCTTGAACTCTGGTGTGTTTCCACTTAGAGACTGAGATCTGAAACTGATCTCAGAGAAGAATTGCCATGAATTGTGTTGGGATTTTAGGAGGCCACGCATGAGAGTCGCCCTTGGAACCTGAGATCTAGGACCAGGGTGGCTTTCCACAAAGAACTGGGAATCTCAGCCTGGATATCACATGATTTTATTCTGAAAGACTTGGCAGCCATAGTTGAGAGTCAAAAGACATAGGACCTCATATTGTAGATCTCAATGGTCCTGGCTTCAAGTGACCTTTTGTCCACTCTTTGGAAAGCCTTGCCTGTGAGAGTTCTCTAGAATTTTCTTTGAAATGAACTTTCTCAACATTTAATGGTTCCTGAATAATTGTGCATCCAATGTCATCCTTGAAAAATGGCTAGATAAATACCACAAAATTTTTGAATTTTCCATGACCAGGTGGAACTGCAGAAACTTTCGATGTCCTGTTGCTTACCATGAGTGTACCAGACAGTGCCTTGATTGACAGGGTTTCATGAAAATTGTTTAGAACAGAGATGCCAGTATTTTGGAGCCTGCTGAGTAGTGGGCCTAGAGCAGTGGTGGACAGGTGTGTGATAAAACATCATGGTGGGGCCATTTGGATCTGCCATTGGCTTCCAAATGGCTTGTAAATGACAGAGTGCAGACATCAGACCCTTATATGTAAAGGCATCTTGTTATATGGCGTAGTTTCAGGGCAATGTTCAGAATCAGGTTGCTATGGACAAGGGGGCAATCATTGAGAGATAGAAGCCTGGTTGGTGAATTTTCTTGCAGACCCTGACCCACCACACGTGACAGAAATACCTCAAGCACTGTTTCCCAGTTGAACTCCTTGTATTTTGTGAAGCATGAACCAAACTCCAAGTGCAGCAGCAAGAAACACCACGAAAAGTGGAGGATGACCAAATTGTTTCACAGTCCACACAGGGAGACACAGTTTACCTACAAAGAGAGAATTGAGCACTGCTGCCTCGTGTTCATTGGAAAATAGGAAACGATGTCCTCCAGGTCACATAGATGAAGACCCAACTTTGAGGGTCTCACTACAAAGGAAGCTTAACTCCTGACAACAACCTATATTTCAGTGCCCAACTTCACTGGCAGTTTCTCAAAAAGTTTTAGGCAAGCAGAGCTTCGTGTTTGTGGAGTGTGTACCCTGTCCTTACTTTTGGAAACTCCTATACCACCTCCAAGTTTGTGCACTCCTGAGTATTTTCGATTCCAGAAATGTAATCACAGATTTTGTAACTCTTCTACTCTAATTGTGTCTTCCTTAGGGCGAAGGTAATGACAAGGCATTGTTCTGGATGAGAGTTGGAAGATTAATTTTCCTTTTTTCCATTTGAAATTCTGAATCCCTGACACTAACCCATATTCTACTAGACTCTGACTACTAATCCTAATATGATGGAAGAAAGTAACCCAAACAGTACATAAATACTTGCAGTTCAGAGTTGGACTTGCCTTTTGCATTATAAAGGGTAGGTGTTATAAATCTATTCAATATTTAATTGAAATAGTTCTCAATGTGTTTTTAAAGTTAACAAATATGTGAATTACGGTCTCCAATTCTCTGGAGCCTATTCAGCACATGTATTTTTATATGCACAAATAGAATCCTACAAGGTATCACACGTACATCCTTGTAAGATATATGACTTAGCAGATACAAACTGTGAGAAGTGATCACTCCTCCTAAACGCTGTTGGAACTGAAAATTCAACCTATGGGTGAGCTTCCCAGTGGAACAACATTATACATAAACCCATGTTCACTAAAATGAATGTTTTTGCATCTTTATGATATATATTTACTTTTTAATGTCTGTGTTTGTGTGTGTGTGTGTGTGTGTGTGTGTGTGTGTATATATATATATATATATATATGTATATATATATATATACTCTCCATAGTTTTAAAAATATGAAATATTTGTGTCTTATATACACTCCCTAAATTCATTCATGTTCATGTATGTGGATTAATAATCAACTTTTCACAAGATTATTCTTAGAAATATTCATCCACCCGAAATACATATTTGTTTCCTAGTACTGAAAACTAACTTCAGTAAAAGGTGCATACAAATCCTAATATGTGTACATTAACTGACCCAGTTTAACATCAATGCATGTAGGTTCCTATGGGACATGATGTGTATTTTGACGTTAATTTTTATTCCACACTGGTACATTACTATTTCTTCAGTTTATGCACATCATAGTATATATATTTTATTCACTAGTTAGCAAATTTATAGGCATTTGTTTCACTTTCAATCACTTCCTGCTCCAGAACACATGTATTCCTCTATGTCTCTTGACTGGTCTATTCATGAGACTTTTTTCCAAATATATTATTTTCTATTTCCATAATCAATTTTGAACCAAAACTCACACACCCTTTATGATAAACCGTAACCCTAAGATGATCGTTAGATATATAACTGGTTGGAATGAATGATTGCATATCAATATAAAATTTTTTATAAATTTTCAGATATTTATTCAATTCATTATTTAAAGTGGATCCAGTTATATTATTTATTCACAGTATGGTCTATTCATGCATTATG
Source organism: Callospermophilus lateralis (assembly GCF_048772815.1). Taxonomy (NCBI): domain Eukaryota; kingdom Metazoa; phylum Chordata; class Mammalia; order Rodentia; family Sciuridae; genus Callospermophilus; species Callospermophilus lateralis. The sequence goes on from NW_027513866.1 coordinate 73,566, forward strand.
TCTATATTCATAGAAACAGGGTACACCTATTTGTACCCCCATACTAATTTGTAAGTCTTCAAAATATTGCTCCCAGAATTGGTGGAAGAAATACTATTGTCAACTGATCTACATACACATTTTATTACAGAAATATTCTGGACACAAAAAGCATAGGTCACACTTACAATTGTACCAAAGCGTAAATGGAAAGTGAGCATGGATTACTAAAAACATCCATGTCCAGGTTGCCTAATGCTCTCAAATATCAATTCTATTTTTGACTACATATTTGTTTCTTCCTAAGATTATATATTCAACTTCAAACCTGTTGAAAATGTCTAACCCTATCACACAATTTATACTTTGCTTGATTTCCTAATGTCTCTATTGATATCTGATTTCCTATATTTTTCCCCAGTTCATCATTGTGACTGACTCTTCACATGTGCTTACATTTACATACACTCTCTACCCTAAATTCTATTGCTGAAGAACTTTGGTCCAAATCCTATACTCACTCATTTTTCTAAACCTACCAACTACCTTCCTAATCCTGCCGACTATCGGTTTTTGACTGGATGTTCTCTTCAACATTCAATATCCAAGGTACAAGGTCCGATGCCAGTGTATATTGATTTATCTGAGACATCTGTGCTGCACATTACTCAAAGCTAAGTATCCCACTCAAGTCCCCAATGCCCTTCTGGGCTTCAAATCTTACCTAGATTTCTGCTTTCATACTTATGTTTCACATATATACTCTTGTAAACATCGCATTTTGCCAATACCATTATTCATCCCGCAGAATTATTTGTAACCCAAATTGAACAAGTTATTAACCCTAACCATACACTGTTCCCTCAGTATAACTTACTTAAGAGCAGGGACAGTGTGGGTCTTACAATATAGGAATGTAGATGATCTTCCACCTGCTGAGAACATCAAAGATCCATGGAGAAATGATCCTTGCAGAAGATATAGACAGCTATGTAGGACCTGAGAGAGCAATAGTCATCTTCCATGGCAAACAACCTGGTCAGGATTAATTGATGGTCTGAATCAGCCTCTCTCTTCTTAATAAAGAGAACATGGACTGAACCAGGCCTCTGTGGAGAGCTGTTCCCTGGTGCCTATGGTTGATATACCATTCTAACTTCTGAATGTGTCACAGGATGTTGCGGCAGCCTCCATCTCATGGGAACCCTGGAAGCAACTGTTAGCACAAAGTGGTTACCAAGGCAGTGAGCATATTCTGTTCCTGAAAGAAGTGACCTCACTTCACTTCCTTGGTGATGGAATTCTCTGAACCTGGGATCCAGGAAGGAAGGCACGCAGAGCCAGTCCCACTCCCAGTTCCAGTGGGCTAACTTGTTTGCTTTCCCAAAGACATAGTCAGTCTTTCTTGGTACCCACTGATGTGAGGATGGCCAAATGCCAGCAGAGCTCTGAAGAGGGGCCTTTCCTGAGTAAGCAGGTAGTGGCTCACCGTTGGCTCCTGACAACTTCACAGAGTTGGACAAGGAGACCAGATCTGAAACAGGACAGGCCATTTTGGGGGAACATAATATGGCCCACCAGTCAGAAGACACTCCGGATAGTCACAGACCTATTTGGGGGAAGGAAGTGCCTTTGCCGTTGTAGGTGTGAGTTTGTGGTTTTTTCTCATGTTCTGAGAATAGGTAGGAACGGTGGTTTGTTTGGTTTGGAGTGGACTGTTTCTAGTAAGTCGTTTGACATGGTGAGTGTTTCTAAGTCTGTGTATCCCACTGTATCCGTGGTTGTAGACATTAGAAAAGAGAATGCATCAATGGATGTGTTGTCTCTAGTTGAAAGCTTCCCCGCATTCATACTGCCCAATTAATGAATGGACTGCAGCTTGCCTTATGGATGGGCAACATCTATTATCTTCAAAAGTTCCTGTTTTCTTCGTGAATTCTGGCCACTCTCCAGAATAGACTCATGGTTTTGTTTCCCAAATATGTAACACCACAAGGTTCTGTGACATGGCCATGTACTGGATAGCTGAAGGGAATGGGAGCATCTAAGAAAACTCAGATTTCAGTGTGACCAGTAAAGTCTCAGTGGAGAAACCCTTCTTTGGGCCATTTGCTTACTTCTATTTCTATTACCCTGAATGTCAGGAAGGCCTTTGCCTCAGGCCACCCCTTTGTGTAGCCTGAAGAAAACTGTTTTCATATGGAAATGTATGGACATCACCAGTGGCTCTTTGCTTAATTGATTTGGATTGGGATGTGTCTGAATCAGCCTCTTGTCCTTGTATGAGGTTGTGGCTTAGATTCTCAGCACCTGATGGATCTAAAGAAAGATCCCATGTGTTTCCAAAACTAAAATGGCCAAAAGAGCAGTCATTGTGGGTGAATATTTTTGCCCTCTTGTTTTAGGTTCCTGACCTCCATCAAGTGAGAATAGGGATCCTTTGGGTCAAATGAGTTCTTGAAATCCCTGCAGAGGCTAGCCCATATTTGCTTGGGTTTTCTCATGACTCCAAATCACATAAAGAATCTATACCCTACAGCCAGTAGGCCTCAAATTGGAGAAGTGGAACACTTTAACAGCAAGAATATTTGATCATTCCTGGTTCACAGGAAGAGTGTCCAGGCCATCATGATTTTAGGCAAATGAGGGGCAAGTGAGCTTATTTGGACACTACCTTGGGCTCATAGAAACCTCCAGCTAGAGGTTATGATGAGTGTCTACATGGAAGAAGATGATGGTATTGTGGGAGTGTTTTGATTTTAATTGTGGTCATTTTTTGGCGGATGGAAGGGATGACTGGGTCCACCTGGGCTTGAACTCTGGTGTGATTCCCCTTAGAGACTGAGTTCTGAAAGTGACCTCAGAGAAGTATTGCCATGAATTGTGTTGGGATTTTAGGAGGCCACGCATGAGACTCACTCTTGGAAACTGAGATCTAGGCCCAGGGTGGTTTCCACAGAGGCCTGAGAATCTCAGCCAGGATATCACATGATTTTATTCTGAAAGACTTAGCAGCCATATTTGAGTCAAAACACACATGGACCTCACATTGTAGATGTCAATTGGCCTGGCTTTAGGAGACCTTTTGGCAACTGTTTGAGAAGCATTGACTGTGAGAGTTCTCCAGAGCTTTCATTGAAATGAACTTTCTCAACTCTTAATGGTCCTGAATGAATTGAAACCCACAGTGCCTCTAACTTCACCCTTGAAAAATTGCTAGATAAATACCATGAAATTTTTGAAATTCCCATGACCAGGTGGCACTGCAGAAACTTTTGATGTCCTGTTGCTGATCATGTGTATACCAGACAGTGCCTTGTTTTTGACTGGGTTTCATGAAAATCCTGTAGAACAAGAGAAGCCAGTAATTTGGAGCCTGCTGAGTAGGGGGCCTAGAGCAGTGTTGGGCAGGTGTGTGATAAAACATCAGGGTGGGGCCATGTGAATCTGCCATTGGCTTTCAAATGGCTTGTGACTGATATAGTGCAGACATCAGACCCTTATATGTAAAGGCATCTTGTTAAATGGAGAGTTTTCAGGGCAATATTCAGAATCAGGTTGCTATGGTTATTGGGGCAAGCTATGTGGGATAGAAGCCTGGTTGGTGCATTCTCCTGCAGACCCTGACCCACCACACGTGACAGAACTCCCTCCAGCACTGTATCCCAGATGAACTTTTTATGTTTTGTGAAGCAAATACCAAATTCCCAGTGCAGAAGCAAGAAATACCACGAAAAGTGGAGGATGACCAAATGTCTTCACAGTCCCCACCGGGAGACACTTAGCTTCCAATGGACACAGTTTAGCTACAAAGAGAGAATTGAGCACTGCTGCCTCATGTTCATTGGAATATAAGAAACCATGTCTTTCGGTCACATAGATGCAGACCCAGCTTTGATGGTCTCACTACAAAGTAAGCTAAAGCTCATGACAACAACATATATTTCAAGTGCCCAACCTCAGAAGCCGTTTCCCAAGAATTCTTAGGCCAGCAGAGCTCCTTGTTTGTGGAGTGTTTACCCTGTCCTTTACTTTTGGAAACTCCTCTACCACCTCCAAGGTTGTGAACTCCCGAGCATATTCCATTCCATATTTGTATTCATAGATTTTCACACTTTTCTACTCTAATTGTGTTTTACTTGGGGCGTAGGTAATGTCAAGGCATTGTTCTAGATGTGAGTGGGAAGATTTTTGTGTAGCACATATTTACATACACATTGGATTCATTTTTCAATTTCCATTTGAAATACTGAATCCCTGACACTATAACCCATACCCTACTAGTCTCTGACTAATAATCCTAATATGATGGTGAAAAATAAGCCAAAAAGAGAAGAAACACAAGCAGTTCAGAGGACGCATGGTGTATAGTTGGAATTGCCTTTTGCATTATATAATGTAGGAGTTATAAGTCTAGTCAATTTTTTGTTGAAATAGTTCTACATGTGTTTTTAAAATTAGCAAATATGTGAATCCCTATCTCCCTTTCTCTGTAGCCTATTCAGCACATGTATTTTTATATGCACATATAGAATTCTACCTGATATCACTCGTATACACTTGTGAGGTGGCTGAATTGGTAGATGCAAATTGAGAGAAGAGATCACTCCTCCTAAACGCTTTTGGAACTGAAAATTCAACCTATGGGTGAGCTTCCTAGTTGAAAAACATTATACATGAATCCATGTTCAGTAAAATGAATATTTTTCGATCTGTGGATTATATACATTTCATGATGAATTTCTATTGGCATATATATTGCTACTTTTTTTTCTTTTATTGGTTGCTCAAAACATTACAAAGCTCTTGACATATCATATTTCATACATTAGATTCAAGTGGGTTATGAACTCCCATTTTTACTCCAAATACAGATTGCAGAATCACATTAGTTACACATCCATATTTTTACATAATGCCCTATTAGTTACTGTTGTATTCTGCTACCTTTCCTATACTCTACTATCCCCACTCCCCTCTCTTCCCATCTTCTCTCTCTACCATACCTACTCTAAATCATTTCTCTCCTTGTTTATTTTCCCACAACCTCTTATATGTAATTTTGTGTAACAATAAGTGTCTCTCTCCATTACCATGCAATTTCCCTCTTCTCTCCCTTTCCCTCCCACCTCATGTTTCTGCTTAATGTTAATCTTTTCTTCATGCTCTTCCTCCCTGCTCTGTTCTTAGGTGCTCTCATTATATCAAACAAGACATTTGGCATTTGTTTTTTAGGGATTGGCTAGCTTCACTAACCATAATCTGCTCAGTGCCATGCATTTCCCTGCAAATTCCAAGATTTGGTCATTTTTTAGTGCTGCGTAATTCTCCATAGTATATAAAAGTCACATTTTTTTATCCATTCATCTATTGAAGGGCATCTGGGTTGGTTCCACAGTGTAGCAATTGTGATTTGTGCTGCTATGAAAATCGATGTGGCAGTATCCCTGTAGTACGCTCTTTTAAGGTCTTCAGGGAATAGTCCGAGAAGGGCAATAGCTGGATCAAATGGTGCTTCCATTCCCAGATTTCCCAGGAATCTCCATACTGCTTTCCAAATTGGCCGCACCAGTTTTCAGTCCCACCAGCAATGTACAAGAGTACCCTTTTCCCCACATCCTCCCCAGCACTTGTTGTTGTTTGACTTCATTATGGCTGCCAATCTCACTGGATTGAGATGGTATTTTAGGGTGGTTTTTATTTGCATTTCTCTTACTGCTAGAAATGGAGAGCATTTTTTCATGTACTTGTTAATTGATTCTATGTCCTCCTCTGAGAAGTTTCTGTTCAGGTCCTTGGCCCATTGGGTTATTGGTTATCTTATTGTCTAATTTTCTAGGTTCTTTGTATACTTTGTATACTCTGGATATTAGGGCTCCATGTGAAGGGTGAGGACTAAAAATTTGTTCCCATGATGTAGGCTCCATATTTACCTCTCTTATTGTTTCTCTCTTTAAGAAAAAAAAAATCAGTTTAAGTAAGTCCCATTTGTTGATTCTTATTATTAACTCTTGTTCTATGGGTGTCCTATTAAGGAATTTGGAGCCTGACCACACAATATGTAGATCGGAGCAAACTTTTTATTCTATCAGACGCAGAGACTCTGATTTGAATCTAGCTCCTTGATCCACATTGAGTTAACTTTTGTGCATGGCGAGAGGAGGGGATTCAGTTTCATTTTGTTGCATATGGATTTCCAGTTTACCCAACTCCATTTGATGAAGATGCTATCCTTCCTCCATTGCAGGCCATTAGCTCCTTTATCAAATATAAGACAGTTGTAGATTTTTGGATTAGTCTCTGTGTCCTCCATTCTGTACCATTGGTCCACCCGCCTGTTTTGGTACCAGTACCATGCTGTTTTTGTTATGAATGCTCTGTAAAATAGTTTGAAATCTGGTATCACTATACTGCCTGATTCACACTTCCTGCTTAGAATTGCTTTTGCTATTCTGGGTCTTTTATTTTTCCATTTGAATTTCATCATTGCTTTATCTATTTCTACAAAAAAAAATCCTTTGGGATTTTGATTGGCATTGTATTAAACCTATAGAGAACTTTTGGTAATATAGCAATTTTGATGATGTTAGTTCTGCCTATCCATGAACAGGGTATATTTTTCCATCTTCTAAGATCTTATTCTATTTCTCTTTTTAGGGTTCTGTAGTTTGCATTATATAAATCTTTCATCTCTTTTGTTAGGTTGATTCCCAAGTATTTAATTATTTTGAGGAAATTGGGAATGCAGTGTTTTGACTCATTTTTGTTTCAGAAGTTTTGTCGCTGATATACAGAAATGCCTTTGATTTATGCATGTTGATTTTATATCCTGCCACATTGCTGCATTCATTTATTAGTTCTAGTAGTTTTTTCTGTAGACCCTTTTGGGTCTTCTATGTATAGAATCATGTCATCTACAAATAGTGATAATTTAAGTTCTTCTTTTCCTATTTTTATGCCTTTAATGTCTTTCATCTCTCTAATTGCTCTGGCCAGTTTTTCGAGAACTATATTGAATAGAAGTGGTGATAGAGGATATCCCTGCCTTGTTCCAGATTTTAAAGTGAATGCCTTCAATTTTTCTCCATTCAGAATGATGCTAGCCTGAGGCTTAACATAGTTATCTTTTACAATGTCGAGGTAAGTTCCTGTTATCCCTAGTTTTTAAAATGTTTTGAACATAAAGGAATGCTCTACTTTGTTGAATGGTTTTTCTGCGTCTATCAAGATGATCATATGGTTCTTATCTTTAAGTCTATTGATGTTGTGAATAACATTTATTGATTTCCATATATTGAAGCCTCCTTGCATCCCAGGGATGAATTCAAGTTGATCATGGTGCACAATTTTTTTGATGTGCCTTTGTATCCAATTCGCCAGAATTTTAATGAGGATTTTTGCATCTAGGTTCATCAGAGATATTGGTCTGTAGTTTTCTTTCTTTGAGGTGTCTTTGTCTGGTTTCAGAATCTGGGTGATGTTGGCCTCATAGAATGAATTTGGCAGAGCTTCCAGTTTTTCTATTTCCTGAATAACTTGAAAAGTATTGGTATTAATTCTTCTTTAAAGGTTTTGTAAAACTCTGCTGTATACCCATCCGGTCCTGGGCTTTTCTTGGTTGGTAGTCTTTTGATTGCTTCTTCTACTTCATCCATTGATATTGGTCAGTTTAAATTGTGTGTTTCCTCCTGACTCAGTCTGGTCAAATCATATGACTTAAGAAATTTATCGATGTCTTCACTATTTTCTATTTTATTGGAATACAGTTTTTCAAAATAATTTCTAATTTTCTTCTGTATTTATGTAGCATCTGTTGTGATATTGCCTTTTTCATCCCATATGTTAGTAATTTGAGTTCTCTCTCTTCTTCTCTTCGTTAGCATGGCTAAGGGTCTGTCGATCTTATTTATCTTTTTGAAGAAGCACCTTTTAGTTTTGTTAATTTTTTCAATAGTTTCTTTTGTTTCAATTTCGCTATGATTTTAATTATTTCTTTTCTTCTGCTACATTTTCGGTTGTTTTGCTCTTCTTCTTCTAGGGCTATGAGATGAAGTGTGAGCTCATTTGTTTGTTTGTTTTTTTTTCTATTTTGAGGAATGACCTCCAGGCAATGAATTTACCTCTTAAAACTTCTTTTCATTGTGTCCCATAGAATCTGATATGTTGTGTCTGTATTTTCATTTATCTCTAAGAATTTTTTGATTTCCTCCTTTATGTCTTCTGTAACCCATTGATCATTCAGTAACATATTCTTCATTTTGCATGTGATGTATGATTTTTTCTTCCTTCTTTATCATTGGTTTCCAGGTTCATTCCATTATGATCACAAAAAATTCATGGTATTATCTCCACCCCTTTATATTTACTGAGGGTTGCCCTATGGCATAACATATGGTCTATTTTTGAGAAGGATCCATGTGCTGGTGAGAAAAAAGTATATCCACTTGATGATGGTTGATATATTCTATATATGTCAGTTAAGTATAGGGTATTGATTGTGATATTGAGTTCTATAGTTTCTTTATTCAACTTTTGTTTGGAGGATCTGTCCAATGGTGAGAGAGGTGAGTTGAAGTCACCCATAATTATTGTATTGTGGTCTATTTGATTCTTGAACTTGAGGATAAATTGTTTTATGAACGTCGCAGCACCATTATTTGCTGGGTGAATATTGATAATTGTTATGTCTTGTCGGTGAATGGTTTCTTTTAAAAGTATATAAAGTCCTTCCTTATCCCTTTGATTAAATTAGTCTTGAGGTCGATTTTATTCGATTGGAGGATGGCCACCCCTGCTTGCTTACGAGGACCGTGTGCATGGTATAAATTTTCCCAATCTTTCACCTTCAGCCTGTGTATGTCTTTTCTATTCAGATGTGTCCCTTGGAGGCAACATATTGTTGGATTTGTTTTTTTTTATTTCAAGTTACAAGCCAATGTCACTTTATTTGAGAGTTTAAGCCATTATCATTTAGAGTTACTATTGATATATGGTTTGTACCTCCACCCATGTTTTTTATATATATATATTTTTTAATTAGTTTGATTCTCCATGATTTGCTTTTCCCCTTCCCTCTGTCATTACTGAGGCACTTCTCACTAATGGTTTTCGTTGTTGATTTTCATTTCTTCCTCGTGTAGTGTTTTGCTCAAGATGCTTTGCAATGCTGGTTATCTGGCTGAAATTCTTTTAGCTTTTGTTTATCATGAAATATTTTTATCTTGTTGTCTTATCTTAAGCTTAATTTTGCTGGATACATAATTCTTGGTTGGCATCCATTGTCTTTCAGTGTTTGAAGTACGTTGTTCCAGGATCTTCTCACTTCCAGCGTCTATGATGAAAAATCCTTTGTTAAACTTTTTGGTTTACCCCTGATTGTAATGATTGTAATCTGCCTCCTTTCTCTGGTAGCTTTTAATATTTTCTCTTTGTTCTGTATATTGGATATCTTTATAACAATGTGTCTTGGCATTGGTCTACTGTGATTTTGTGTGCTCGGTGTCCTGTAAGCATCTACAATTTGTTTATCCGTTTCCATTTTTATTTCTGGAAAGTTTTCTGTAATTATTTCATTCACCAGGTTTCTCATTCCCTTGGTTTTAATCTCTGTACCTTCCTCTATCCATATGACTCATTAGTTTGTTTGTTTTTTATGTTATCCCATATCTCTTGAATGTTTTCTCATAATTTTTTACAGCATTTCTTTGTTGGCTAGAGTTTTTTCAAGATGATATATTTTGTCTTCATTATCTGACATTCTGTCTTCTACTTGCTCTACTCTGTTAGTGATACTCTCAATTGAGTTTTTAATTTGGTTTATCATTTCCTTGATTTCTAGAATTATTGTTTGATTTTTCTAATAATCTCTATCTCCTGATAAAGATGCTTAATTTCTCATTTTATCTGTTTATGTAATTCATTTTCAATGCGTTTTATCACTGTTTGTTTTTGCTGTCTCGTATCCTATTTAAGGTTCCATTCCATCTGTCTAAGGTATTACTTGAGTTCTTTATATGACCATTTTTCTGATGACTCTAGGTGCTCTTGAATATTTAGGCTGTCCTTCATTGTTCGTACTCCTTTTCTTCCTTGTTTTTATATGCTGCTCATGTTACTTCTTCTTCTGTTTGACTACTGAGTTACTGCTTACTCTTATAAATTTATTTGATGCTTGGGAGGAAAGATATTAGAAGGGAAGGGAGAAGTCACTAAAGAGAATGAGAGTAGGCAGGTAGAATTCAAGGAAGGGGGAATAAGAAAAATGAAAAGAAATGAAAAGACAAAAGAAAAAACTAGAAAATAAAGAAAGAAAGTTTTAAGTAATGATGATGATTAAAAAATTGAAAATTAAAATTTAAAATAATAATAATAATAATAATAAAATAAAAAAATTAAAAAATAAAAACATTTTAAAAAGTTAAAGAACAACAATAACAAAAATGAAAATGAAAGAAAAAAATACAAATAAAAAAATAATAATAATACATGCAGTCCTAGAGTTCAAATAACTTCCCTTCCAGTAGGTGGAGCTGTGCGCACTGGGCCAAGCTTCTTCTCTCAATAAGTGAGAACCAATCACTGTGCAGCAGCTCTTCCTCCCAGACTGGGCCGGTCTCCAATTCTGAGTGCCTAGGGCTTTCTCTTGTGCTTCCTCAAGCCAGGCCTCTGCTCCTGGTAGCCCTGTTTCCATGAACGCCTGGGCACACTCTCCTTGTTTGCCTTCCTCAGACCCTAAGTTTGTAGAGCTTGGGGCTGAGAACCTCCAGCGAATTTGCTTGCCCTTCAGGAGCCATGGCCCCGGTAGGTGGTGTAAGAGACCTCAATTGTCAGCACTGGTGGGAGCGGTAGCAGGGAATTCCACGCCGCGAGTCCCGAGCCAATCTTGATTCCCTAGGTCTGGGTATCGCGCTCCTTGGAGAGCTGGGAGGGGCCATTACGGCAGAGGTGGGAAGGGCCCTTGAGGTTTCCCTGCGTTGTTGAGAGAGATGGCAATGGGATTACACACTTGTCGCGCTGGTTTCAATGAAGTTATCTCCTCCGCCTATGACGTCAGTTGTCTGCCATGGTGGTATCCCATTCAAATGGTGACCGTTCGTTCCCTTTGCTGGGTGACCAATGCAACAGGTGGGTCCTGACTATCTCTCCCAAGCCCCATTTCAATCCTGTGGCCACTGCCTATGAAGGCTCAGTTGGCTTTTAACTCTCAATTCAGAAAGCCCGACCAGTTATTTCAGCGGGAATGTTAGTGCTGAGTCACAAAAAACAGACGAATCTAAGCTTGAATGCAGCCAATCCGGGCTTTGTGTGTGTTCTGAGGGGCCCAGACTGTTCACCCCAGATTCACAACAGGTCAATATTGCCTAGTGATTCTGAGCAAACAGCATTTAGACAGTTTACGACTCCCTATGCCCGCGCAGCTGAAGAGATCAGAGACTTGATTTCTCCATGCCTGCCTTCATAATGGATCTCCTGTATTGCTACTTTTTAATATCTGTGCTTTTGCGTGTGTGTGTATATATATATATAGATTTTTCAAAATATGAAATATATGTGTCTTATTATGCACTCCCTAAATTCATTCATATTCATATCTGTGGATTTATAATCCACTTTCCACAAGATTATTTTCAGAAATAATCATCCACCTGAAATACATATTGTTTCCTAGTACTGAAAACTAAATTCAGTGAATGGTGCATACAAACCCTAATATTTCTACAGTTACTTAGCCAGTTTAAAATCAATGCAAGTTGATTTCTAGGGGACATGATGTGTATTTTGACTCTCATTTTTATTCAACACTTGTACGTTACTATGTCTTCAGTTTATGCACATCATGGGATATATATTTCAGTCACAAATTAGAAAATTTATAGGCATTTGTTTCACGATCAATCACTTCCTGATTCAGAACACATGTATCCCTCCATGTTTCTTGACTGATCTTTTCATGAGACTTCTTTCCAAACACATTATTTTTGTTTAACATCATCACGTATAAAGCAAAACTCAAACACCATTCTTCATAAACCATAATCCTAATATTACCATTAGATATATAACTGGTTGGAATGAATGATTGTATATCAATATAAGATTTCTTATATATTTTCACATATCAATTCAATCCATTATTTAAAGTGGAATCAGTTACGTTATTTATTCATAGTATGGTCTATTCATGCATTATCTCTATATTAATAGACACAGGGTACACCTCTTTGTACCCCTAATACTAATGTATACGTCTTCAAAATATTGCCCCCAAAAATGGTGAAAGAAATACTCATGTCACCTGATCTACATATACATTTTATCACAGTAATATTCTGAACAAAAAAAACATAAAAATGTAACACTTATGATTGTACAAAAGCCTAAAAGGAAAGTGAACGTGGATAACTAATAACATCCATGTCCAGGTTGCCTAATGCTCTCAAATGTCATTCCCATTCGTGACGACATATTTGTTTTTTCCTATGATTATGTATTCAAACTCAACGCTGTTGAAAATGTCTAATCCTATGACTCACTTTATACTTTGCCTGATTTCGTAATGTCTCTATTGACACCTGCTTTCTTACACATTTTCCCCAGTTCATCATTGTGACTAACTCTTCACATGTGCTGACATTTACATTCACTCTCCCAATGAAACCCTATTGCTAAAGAAGCTTTTTTTTCCAAATCATATACTCACTCTTCTTCCTAAACCTACTATCTTCCTAATCCTACTGACTATCCCTTTTTGACTGGATGTTCTCTTCTACATTCAATCATCCAAGGTACAAGGTCCTATGCCACTGTATTTCGATTTAACTGAGACAATTGTACAGAACATAATTCAACACTAAGTATCCAAATCAAGGGCTCAATGCCCTTCTGGGCTTCAAATCCTTCTTAGATTCCCGTTTTCATACATATATTTCACCTATATATTCTTATAAATATCGCAGGTTCCCAATCTCATTATTCATCCTGCAGAATGATTCCTAACCCAAATCGAACATATTATTAACCCTAACCATACACTAACTTTGCAGGAGAGCAGGAACAGTGTGTGTATTAAACTACAGGAATCTAGGGGATGTTCACCTGCTGAGAAACTCAAATGTTCATGCAGAACTGATCCCTGGTGAAGATGAAGGCAGCTATGAATTACCTCAGAAAGCAAAAGTCATCTTCCATGGCAATCATCCTGGTCAGGATGAAGGGTTGTGTCTGAATCAATCTCTCTCTTCTTAATGTATAGAACATGGACCAAACCAGTCCTGTGTGGAAGCTGTTCCCGGGTGCTTACGGTTGATATAACATTCTAACTAGAGAAAGTGTCCCATGAAAATCAGGGCAGCCTCCACCTCATAGTATTTTGGAAGCAACTGTTAGGACAAAGTGGTTGCCAAGGCAGTGACATAATTCAGATCCTGAAGGAAGTGATCTCACCTCACTTCCTTGGTGATGGAACTCTCTGAACTTGAAATCCAGGAAGCCAGGCACCCAGAGACAGTCTCTGTCCTAGTCACAGTGGTCTGACATGTTTGGATTTACCAAGGACAGAGTCAGTCTTTCTTGGTACCTACAGATGTGAGGAAGGCCAAATGCCAGGAAACCTCTGAAGAGGGGCTTTTCCTGAGAAGGCAGGTAGTGCCTCACCGCTGGCTCTTGAGAACTTCACAGAGTTGGCCAAGCAGACATGATCTGAGACAGGAGAGGTCATTTTGGAGGAACATAGTATGGCTCACCAGTCAGAGGATACTCCGGGGAGTCACAGACCTACTAGGGGGAAGGAGGTGCCATTGTGGGTGTGGGTGTGAGTTTGTGGTTTTGTCTCATGTTCTGAGGATAGGTAGGAAAGGCGGTTTGTTTGGTATGGAGTGGAATATTTGTATTAAGTCCTTTGACAAGGCGAGTGTTCCTATGTGTGAGTGTATCCCACTGAGTCCATTGTTGTAGACATTAGAAAAGACAATGCATCAATGGATGTGTTCTGTCTAGTAGAAAGCTTCCCAGCATTCATCCTGCCCAATTCATGAGTGGACTCTGGCTTGCCTTATGGATGGGCAACACCTACAAGCTTCCTAATTTCCTGTTTTCTCTCTCAATTCTGGCGACTCTCCAGAATAGTATCATGGTTTTGTGTCCAAGATTTGTACCGCCTCCAAGATCTGTGACATTGCTATGTACTGGAAGCTGAAGGAAATGGCTAGCATCTCAGAAATCTCAGATATCTGTTGACCAGGAAAGTCTCAGTGGAGAAACCCTGCTTTGGTCCTTCTGCTTACCTATTGTTCTGTTGAATGTCAGGAAGTTTTTTGCCTCAACCCACCACTTTGTGAAGCCTGAAGAAAAGAGTTTTCAAATGGAAATGAAAGGGCATCACCTGTGGCTCTTTGCTTAATTGCTTAGGATTGGGATATGTCTGAATCAGCCTGTTGGCCCTGTGTGAGGCTGTGGCTTAGATTCTCACACCTGATGGATCTAAAGATAGATCCCATGCGTGCATCCAAAACCAAAATGGCAAAAAGATCAAATATTGTTGATGAACTCTCTTGCCTTCCTCTGGTAGGTTCCTGATATTCATAAGTGAGAATAGGGATCCTTTGGGTCAAATGAGTTCTTCAAAGCCCTGCAGAGGCTAGGCCATAGGTACTTGATTTTCATGACTCCAATTCACTTAAAGAATCTAAACCCCAAAGCTAGAAGGCCTCAAGTTGGAGAAGCCAAGCAATATTAAAGGAAGGCCTATTTGATCACTCCTGGTTCACAGGAAGAGAGTCCAGGCCACCCTGTCTTTAGGCAAATGAGGGGCAGGGAGCTTATTTTAGACACTGTCGTGGGCTGCGTCCCTTATGGAAACCTCCAGCCAGAGGATATGATGAGTGTCTATATGGAAGAAGATGAGTGCCATGTGAGAGTGTTTGGTTTTAATTGTGGACATATGTCTGGCGGTTGGAAGAGATCACTGGGTCCACCTAGGCTTGCACTCTGGTGTGATTCCCCTTAGAGACTGAGTTCTTTTACTGATCTCAGAGAATTATTGCCAGGAATTGTGTTGGAATTTTAGATGGCCATGCATGAGAGTTGTCCTTGGAAAGTGACATCTAGGCCCAAGGTGACTTTCCACAGAGCACAGGGAATCTCAGCCAGGATATCACATGATATTATTCTTAAAGACTTGGCAGCCATATTTGAGAGTCAAAACACACATGGAACATACATTGTAGACCTCAATGGGCCTGGCTTAATCTGACTTTTGGGCACTTTTGGAAGCCTTGCCTGTAAGAATTCTCCAGAGTTTTCATTGAAATGAGCTTCCTCACCATTTAATGGTTTCTGAGTGCATTGAAATCCACAGTGCCTCCAACTTCATCCTTGAAAATTGGCTAGATCAATACCATGAAATTTTTGAAATTCCCATGACCGGGTAGCTCTGGAGAACATTTGAATGTCCTGTTGCTGATCATGAGTATACAAGAAAGTGCCTTGATTGACTGGGTTTTATGAAAATGGTGTTTAACAGAGATACCAGTAAGTTGGATCCTGCTGAGTAGTTGTACTAGAGTAGTGGATGGCAGGTGTGTAATAAAACATCTGTGGTGGGGGCATGTGGATCTGCCATTGGCTTCCAAATGGATTGTGACTGACATTTTGCAGCCAGTAGACCCTTATATGTAAAAGCATATTGTTATATGGAGAGGTTTTAGGGCAATGTTCAGAATCAGGTTGCTATGGAAAATGGGGCAAGCTATGTGGGATAGAAGCCTGGTTGGTGCATTCTCCTGACGAACCTGACCCACCACACTTGACAGAACTCACTTCAGCACTGTGTCCCAGTTGAACTCCTTGTATTTCATGAAGCAAATACCAAACTCCCAGTGCAGCAGCAAGAAATACCACGAATAGTGGAGGATGACCAAATGGAATTACAGTCCACAAGGGGAGACATTTAGACCCCAGTGGCCACAGGTTACCTACAAATAGAAAATTCAGCACTGCTGCCTCATGTTCATTGGAAAATAAGAATCCATGTCATGCAGATCACATAGATGAAGACTCAGCTATGATGGTCTCACAACAAATGAAACTAATGCTCCTGACAACAGCATATATTTTATTGCCCAACCTCAGAGGCAGTTTCTCCAGATGTTAGGCTGGCAGAACTTCATGTTTGTGGAGATTTTACCCTGTCCATTACTTTTGGAAACTCCTCTACCACCTGCAAATTTGTGAACTCCTGAGCATTTTTCATTCCACATATGTATTCACAGATTTTCTAACTCTTCTCCTCTAATTGTGTCTTATGTGGGGTGAAGGTAATGTCAAGGCATTGTGCTGAATGAGAGTGGGAATTTTTTTGTGTAGCACATATTTGCATACACATTGGATACATTTTCCAATTTTCCATTCAAAATACTGAATCCCTGACACTAACACATACCCTACTATGACTTCTAATCCTAATATGGTGGAGAAAAATAACCCAAACAGAATAGAAATACAAGAGGTTCACAGGAGGCATGGTGTATAGTTGGACTTGCCTTTCGTATGATAAATGGTCGGTGTTATAAATCTAGCGAATTTTAATTGAAATAGTTCTCCATGTGTTTTAAAAGTTAACAAATATGTGAATAACTGTCTCCCTTTCTCTGTAGCCTATTCATCACATGTATTTTCATATGCACATTTAGAATTCTACCTGGTATCACTCGTACATTTTGTGAGGTGGCTGGCTTGGCAGATGCAAATTGTGAGAAGAGATCACTCCTACTAAACGCTGTTGGAACTGAAAATACAACATATGAGTGAGCTTCTTAGTTGAACAACATAAATCCATGTTCATTAAAATGAATATTTTTGGATCTGTGGATGATATATTATTTCATGGTGAATTTCGATTGGCATACATAATGCTACCTTTTAATGTCTGTGAGTGTATATATATATATATATATATATATATATATATATATATATATTCACTCTCCAGATTTTTCAAAATATGAAGTATATTTTTCTTATTATACACTCCCTAAATTCATTCATATTCATGTATGTGGATTTATAATCATGTTTTCACAAGAATATTCTCAGAAATATTCATCCACCTGAAATACATATTTGTTTCTTAGTACTGAAAACTAACTTCGGGGGATCATATGATGGTGGTGAAGGGAGTGGATCACCCCCATGTACCGCGTCACTGTGCGGGAGAATGACGAGTTATAACGGCTAAAATATATCTTGTTAGAAATTTCCAGCAAAATTGGGGTGCTCCAAAACCTAGTGGACATATTTCCATCTCACGAGGATCAGCTACGTGAGCTCAAACACGAGTGATTTGTCCGCACGGAGCGTCATGCTGCTTATTCAGGAAATCGGTCTGTGGCTAGAGTCTGCGGCGCGCACTGGGAAATGAAGAGATAGCAATGCAAATATACAGCGGTGTGGATTCTGTGGGCTCCTGCCAGGTATGCAATCACTGTTCTAAGTGCTGAATTCTTTGTTTGAGATGGGGAAGGATGCCGTCCAGTTCGGTTCTCCACACCGGTCAGACCACAGAGGAAGCCAGCGGCCACTATCTTGGAGAGCTGATGTCACCATCCCTGTTTTTGACTGATCGAAGCTCATTCAGCTATAGAACAGGTAATTTCAGGATGCCATTCACCTTTGTGTTGCAGACAAATTACTCAGGCTCAGTGCTAAAGAACCTGCAGAAACTCCGTCTTGGAGCCTGCTCCTATTAGAACATACACAAAGCCCAGAGCGGCCGAATTCCACCTCTCGGAACTGATCTGGCCCAGGGCTAAAGAACCCGCGGAAACTGCTTCTCGGTCCGGGTCTTGCTGAATACTGTGGAGGTAAATATCAACCGAGCCTTCATAGGCAGTGGAAACAGGATTGAGACACGGCTTGTGAGGGCCGGTCAGGACTCACTCATTGCTTTGGTCACCCAGAAAAGGGAACGAAATGCTGCCTTTCACATGGGATACCAACATGGCAAATTTCTGATGTCATCAGAAAGCAGCAGAGGAGATAACTTCATTGATACCAGCAGTGACAGAAACAGTTGGTCTCCTGGTGAAGAAAGTGAGTCACAAACACCTGGGTCTCTCTCACTTTGTCATCAAGCCAGAGGGGCAGAGCAGAGCAGCTGCCCGTGACTGGAACAGACCCAGTGACACACCTGCATGGTAGTTACGTCAACCCAATTGGAGTAGAGGCAGAACAGAGCCGCCGCCCGTGCACAGAACAGGCCCAGTGACCTGCAGGTGTGGTAGTCACGTCACCCCAATTGGAGTAGTTGCAGAGCAGAGCCTTCTCCCACACCTAGTAAAATCCCAGTGGGTCACCAGCATGGTAGTCACATCACCCCAATAGGAGTAGGGGCAGAGCAGAGCCTTCGCCCACGCCCAGAACAGGCACAGCAACCTGCCGGCATGGTAGTCACGACACACCAATTGGGGTAGGGGCAGAGCAGAGCCACCACCCGCGCCCGCAAGGTAGCAGACCTGCACCTGACCAGAAGAAGAGGCCCAGCGGCCGCCTGGCGCGGCAGACACTTTACCATATTTGGACTAGGGGCAGAACAGATCTGTAGCCCGTGCTCACAAGGTAGGCAGACCTGCGACCAACCGGCGGACCAGGCACAGCGGCCCACCGGCATGGTAGTCACGTCACCCCAATTGGAGTAGGAGTAGAGCAGTGCCGCCGCCCACGCCTGCAAGGTAGGCAGACCTGCGACTGATTGGCAGAACACCACAGGGGTCCACGGGCGTGGTAGACACGTCACACCAATTGGAGGAAAAAATAAATAAAATGGACAGACCCCTAGCCATGCTAACGATGAGGAGAGAGAACTCAAATTACTATCATACGGGATGAAAAAGGCAATATCACAACAGATATTTCAGAAATACAGAAGATAATCAGAAATTACTTTGAATCCTTATACTCTAAAATAATAGAAGATAGTGAAGGCATCAAAAAATTTCTTAAGTCATATGATCTGACCAGAGTGAGTTAGGAGGATATAGACAACCTAAACATACCAATATCAATTGAGGAAATAAAAAAAAACATCACAAGATTACCAACTAAGGAAATCCCAGGACCGTATGGGTATACAGCAGAGTTTTACAAAACCTTTAAATATGAACTAATACCAATACTTTTAAAGCTATTTCAGAAAATTGAAAAAGAGGGAGATCTTCCAAATTCATTCTACGAGGCCAATATCACCCTGATTCCTACACCAGATAGACACTTCAAAGAAAGAAGACTAAAGACCGATATCTCTAATGAACCAAAATGCAAAAATCTTAAATTAAATTCTGGCAAATCATATACAAAAACATATCAAAAAAATGTGCACCATGATCAAGTAGGATTCATCCCTGGGATGCAAGGAGGGTTCACTATACGAAAATCAATAAATGTTATTCACCACATCAATAGACTTAAAATAAAAACCATATTATCATCTAGATAGATGCAGAAAAAGCATTCGACAAAGTACAGCATCCCTTTATGTTCAAAACTCTAGAAAAACTAGGAATAACAGGAACATTCCTCAATATTGTAAAAGCAATCTATGCTAAACAGCAGGCTAGCATCATTCTGAATGGAGAAAAATTGAAGACATTCCCTCTAAAATCTGGAACAAGACAGGGATGCCTTCTCTCACCACTTTTGTTCAATATAGTTATCAAAAGACTGGCCAGAGCAATTAGACAGATGAAAGAAATTAAAGGCATATAAATAGGAAAAGAATAACTTAAATTATCACTATTGCAGATGACATGATTCTATACCTAGCAGACCCAAAAGGTTCTACAAAGAAACTAATGGAGCTAATAAATGAATTCAGCAAAGTGGCAGGATATAAAATCAACACGCATAAATCAAAGGCATTCCTGTATATCAGTGACAAATCCTCTGAAATGGAAATGAGGACAACCACTCCATTCACAATATCCTAAAAAAAAAAATGGGAATCAACCTAACAAAAGAGGTGAAAGTCTTATACAATGAAAACTACAGAACCCTAAAGAGAGAAATAGAAGATCTTAGAAGATGTAAAAATATACCCTGTTCATGGATAGGCAGAACTAACATCATCAAAATGGCGATATTACCAAAAGTTCTCTATAGGTTTAATCCAATGCCAATCAAAATCCCAAAGGCATTTCTTGTAGAAATAGAGAAAGCAATCATGAAATTCATATGAAAAAATAAAAGACCCAGAATTGCAAAACAATGCTAAGCAGGAAGTGTGAATCAGGCGGTATAGCGATACCAGACTTCAAACTATACTACAGAGCAATAGTAACAAAAATAGCAAGGTACTGGTACCAAAACAGGCAGGTGGACCAATGGTACAGAATAGAGGACACAGAAACCAATCAACAAAACTACAACTATCTTATATTTGATAAAGGAGCTAAAAGCATGCAATGGAGGAAGGATAGCATCTTCAACAAATGGTGTTGGGAAAACTGAAAATCCATATATAACAAAATGAAACTGAATCCCTTTTTCTCACCATGCACAAAAGTTAACTCAAAATGAATCAAGGACCTTGATATCAAATCAGAGACACACTGTCTGATAGAAGAAAAATTTGGTTACGATGTACATACTGTGGGGTTGGGCTCCAAATTCCTCAATAGGACACCTATAGTACAAGAGTTAATAACTAGAATCAACAAATGGGACTTACTCAACTAAAAAAGTTTTTTCTCAGCAAAAGAAACAATAAGAGGTAAATAGGGAGCCTACATACTGGAAGGAAATCTTTACTACTCACACTTCAGATAGAGCCCTAATATCCAGAGTATACAAAGAACTCAAAAAATTAGACAATAAGATAACAAATAACCCAATCAACAAATGGGCCAAGGACCTCAACAGACACTTCTCAGATGAGGACATACAATCAATCAACAAGTACATGAAAAAATGCTCACCATGTCCAGCAGTCAGAGAAATGCAAATCAAAACCACCCTAAGATACCATCTCACTCCAGTAAGATTAGCAGCCATTATGAAGTCAAACAACAAAAAGTGCTGGCAAGGATGTGGGAAAAGAGGTACACTTGTACATTGCTGGTGGGACTGCAAATTGGTGCAGCCAATTTGGAAAGCAGTATGGAGATTTCTTGGAAAGCTGGGAATGGAACCACCATTTGACCCAGCTATTGCCCTTCTTGGTTTATTCACTAAAGACCTAAAAAGAGCATGCTACAGGGACACTGCTACATCGATGTTCATAGCAGCACAATTCACAACAGCAAGACTGTGGAACCAACTTAGATGCCCTTCAATAGAAGAATGGATAAAAAAGTGTGGCATTTATACACAATGGATTATTACTTTGCATTGAAAAATAAAAAATCATAGAATTTGCAGGGAAATGGATTGCATTAGACTAGATTATGCTAAGTGAAGCTACACAATTCCTATAAAACAAATGCCAAATGTCATCTTTGATATAAGGAGAGTAACTAAGAACAGATAGGGATGAAGAGCATGACAAGATGATTAACATTAAACAGGGATGAGAGGAGGAAGGGAGGGAGAAGGGAAATTGCATGGAATTGGAAGGAGACCCTCTGGGTTATACAAAATTACATACAAGAGGAATTGAGGGGAAAGTGAAAAATAATACAAGGGGGAGAAATTTATTACAGTAGAGGGAGTAGAGAGAGAAGTGGGGAGGGGCGGGGAGGCCAGGGGGAATAGTAGAGGATACGAAAGGCAGCAGAATACAACAGACACTAGTATGGCAATATGTGAATCAATGGATGTGTAACTGATGTGATTCTGCAATCTGTATACAGGGTAAAAATGGGAGTTCATAACCCACTTGAATCAAAGTGTAAAATATGATATATCAAGAACTATGTAATGTTTTGAACAACCATAAATAAAAATAAAAAAAAACTCTCTTTGGTGAATAATGCATGCAATTCTAATATTTCTACAGTAACTGACCCAGTTTAACATCAATGCAAGTAGATTCCTATTGGACATGATGTATATTTTGACGTTCACTTTTATTCAACACCAGTACATTACTATTTCATCAGTTTATGCACATAACAGGATATATATTTCCTTCACAATTTAGAAAATTTATAGGCACTTGTTTCACTTTCAATCACTTCCTGCTTCAGAACACATGAATTCCTCCATATTTCTTGATTGGTCTTTTTATGAGACTTTTTTCCAAACATATTATTTTCGATTTCCATAATCACTTTTGAAACAAAACTCACACACACTTCATGATAAACAATAACCCTAAGATTACCATTAGATATATAACTGGTTGGAGTGAATGATTGTATGTCAATATATGATTTCCTATATATTTTCAGATATCAATTCAATCCATTATTTAAAGTGGAACCAGTTATAATATTTATTCACAGTATGGTCTATTCATGCATTATCTCAATATTCAAAGACACAGGGTACACCACTTTGTACCCCCAATACTAATTTATATGTCTTCAAATATTGCTCCCAGTAATGGTGGAAGAAATACTCATGTCATATGATCTACATACACATTTGTTCACAATATTTTTCTGGGCACAAAATGCAAAGATCACACTTATGATTGTACCAAATCCTAAATGGAAAGTGAACATGGATTACTAAAACGATAAATGTCCAGGTTGCCTAATGCTTTCAAATGTCATTGCTATTGGTGACGACATATTTGTTTCTTCCTAAGATTATGTATTCAATCTCAACCCTATTGAAAATGTCTAATCCTATCACTCACTGTATAATTGCCTCATTTCATAATGTCTGTATTGATATTTTCCTTTTTACATATTTTCCCCAGTTCATCATGTGACTGACTCTTCACATGTGCTGAAATTTACATTCACTCTATAACAAAAACCCTATTGCTACAGAACTTTTGCCCCAAATCCTATACTCACTCTATTTCCTAAACCTACTGACTACCTTCCTAATCCCACCGACTATCTCAATTTGAGTGGATGTTCTCTTCTAAAATCAATCATCCAAGGTGTAAGGTCCTATGCCATTGATTATCGATTTATCTGAGACATCTGTGCAGAACATAATTATAAGCTAAGTATCCCAATCAAGGGCCTAATGCGCTTCTGGGCTTCAAATCTTACCTAGATTTCTGTTTCCATACTTATATTTCACCTCTATAAACTTATAAATATCGCAGGTTCCCAATACTATTAATCATCCTTCGCAATGATTCGTAACCCAAATCCAACATGTTATTAACCCTAACCATACGCTCTTACCTTAATCTAACTTTGCAGAAGAGCAGGGACAGAGTTCGTCTTACAATACAGGAATGTAGGGTATCTTCCTCCTGCTGAGAACCTCAAATGTCCATGCAGATTTCATCCCTGGAGAAGATGTAGGCAGCTATGAAGGACCTGAGAGAGCAAATGTCATCTTCCATCGCAAACAACCTTCCCAGGATGAAGGGTTGTGTCTGAATAAGCCTCTCTCTTGTTAATGTAGAGAAGATAGACCAAACCAGGCATGTGTGGAGAGCTGTTCCGGGGTCCCTATGGTTGATATACCATTCTAACTTGTAAAAGTGTCACAGGAAGAAAGGGCAGCCTCCATCTCATAGGAGTATTGTAAGCAACAGTTAGGACAAAGTGGTTGCCAAGGCAATGACCTCAAAGAATTCCTGAAGGAAGTAATCTCACCTCACTTCCTTGGTGATGGAACTCTCTGAACTTGGAATCCGGGAAGCCAGGCACCCAGAGCCAGTCTCAGTGCCAGTCCCAGTGGTCTTATTTTTTGGATTTACCAAGGACAGAGTCAGTCTTTCTTGGTACCTACTGAGGTGAGAATGAACAAATGTCAGGAAAGCTCTAAAGAGGGGCCTTTCCTGAGAAAGCAGGTAGTGGCTCACCGCTGGGTAGTGACAACTTCACAGATTTGGCCAAGGAGACCATATGTGACACAGGACAGGCGATTTCATCAGAACATAGTTTGGCCCACCAGTCAGAGGACACTCCCAATAGTCACAGACCTACTTGGGGGAAGGAGCTTACTTTGTTTGTGTGGGTGTGGGTTTGAGATTTTGTCTCATGTTCTGAGAATAGGTAGGAAAGGCGGTTTGTTTGGTTTGGAGTGAACTGTTTCTGGTAAGTCGTTTGACAAGGCCAGTGTTTCTTTGTCTGTGTATCCCACTGTGTCCGTGGTTTTAGATATTAGAAAAGAGAATGAATCATTGGATGTGTCCTGTCTAGACTCAACTTGCCCAATTTATGAATGGACTGCGGCTTGACTTATGGGTGGACAACTCCAACAATCTTCCTAAGTTCCGGTTTTCTTCCTGAATTCTGGCCACTCTCCAGAATAGGCTCATGGTTTTGTGTCCAAAATATGTACCACCTCCAACCTCTGTGACATGGCCATGTACTGGATAGCTGAAAGAAATGGGAGATCTCAGAAAACTCAGATATCAGTTTGACCAGGAAATTCTAAGTGAAGAAACCCTGCTTTGGGCCTTTTGCTCATCAATTGTTCTGTTGCCCTGAATGTCAGGAAGGCCTTTGCCTCAGGCCACACCATTGTAGAGCCTAAAGAAACAGTTTTCAAATGGAAATGAAAGGGCATCACCTGTGGCTCTTTGCTTAATTGCTTTGGAAAGGGATGTGTCTGAATCAGTCTTTTGGCCCTGTGTGAGACTGTGGCTTAGATTCTCAGCACCTGATGGATCTAAAGAAGGATCCCATGTGTGCATCCAAAACCAAAATGGACAAAAGAGCAGTCAGTGTGGATGAAGTCTCTCGCATTCCTCTGTAAGTGTCCTGTTCTCCATCATGTGAGAACAGTGATCATTTGGTTCAAATGTGTTCCTCAAAACCCTGCAGAGGCTAGCCCATAAGTGCTTGGTTTTTCTCAAGACTCCAATTCACATAAAGAATCTAAAACACACAGTCAGTAGGCCTCAAATTGGAGAAGCAGTGCCATATTAATGGCAGGCCTATTTGATCACTCTTGGTTCACTGGAAGAATGTCCTGGCCACCCTGATTTTAGGCCAAAGAGGGGCAAGGGAGGTTATATTGGACACTGTCTTGGGCTGCACCCCTCATGGAAACCTCCAGCCAGAGGTTATGATGATTGTGTAAATGGAAGAAGATGAGTGCCATGTGGAAGTGTTTTGGATTTAATTGTGCATATTTGTGTGACAGTTGGAAGACATAACAAGGTCTACCTGGGCTTGAACTCTGGTGTGATTCCCCTTATAGACTGAGTTCAGGAACTGATCTCAGAGAAGTATTGCCATGTATTGTGTTGTGATTTAAGAGGCCATGTATGAGAGTCACCCTTGGAAACTGAGATCTAGCCCCAGAGTGGCTTTCCACAGAGCTCTGGGAATTTCAGCCAAGATATCACATGATTTCATTCGAAAGACTTGGCAGCCATAGTTGAGAGTGAAAACACACATGGACCTCATATTGTAGACCTCAATGGGCCTGGCTTAATGTGACCTTTTGGCCATTCTTTGGGAAGCCTTGCCTGTGAGGGTTCTCCAGAGCTTTCATTGAAATAATCTTGCTCACCATTTACTGGTTCCTGAATGAATTGAAACCCACAGTGCCTCCAACTTCATCCTTGAAAAATGTCTAAATAAATACCATGAAATTTTTGAAATTCCCATGACCAGGTGGCACTGGAGAACCTTTGGATGTCCTGTTGCTGATCATGGATGTACCAGACAGTGCCTTGCTTGACTGGGTTTCATGAAAATGGTGTAGAACAGAGGTGCCAGAAAGTTGCAGCCTGCTGAGAAGTGGGCCTAGAGCTTTGGTGGGCAGGAGTGTGATAAAACATCTCTCTTGGAGCAATGTGGATCTTCCATTGGCTTCCAAATGGCTTGTGGATTACATGAAGCAGCCAGCAGACCCTTGTAATTAAAGGCATATTGTTATATGAAGAGGATTCAGGGCAATGTTCAGAATCAGGTTGCTATGGACAAGGATGCAATGTGGCAAGCTTTGAGGGATAGAAGCGTGGTTGGTGCGTTCTTCTGCAGACTCTGAACCACCGCACATGGCAGAACTCCCTCCAGCACTGTGTCTCAGTTGAACTCCTTGAATTTCATGAAGCAAATACCAAACTCCCAGTTCAGCAGCAAAAACCCCACAAAAAGTGGAGGAGGACCAAATGGCTTCACAGTCCAACGGGGAGACACTTAGCCCCCAGAGGCCACAGTTTACCTAAAAAGAAGAAAATCAACACTGCTACCTCATGTTCATTGCAAAATAAGATACCATGTCCTACACGTCACATAGAGGCAGACCCAGCTTTGATGGTCTCACTACAAATGAAGCCAATTCTCCTGACAACAACATAATTTTCACGTTCCCAAACTCAGAGGCAGTTGCTCTAAAAGTTTTTAGGCCAGCAGAGCTCCATGTTTGTGGAGTGTTTACCCTGTCCCTTACTTTTGGAAACTCCTCTACAACCTCCAAGGTTGTGAACTCCTGAGCATTTTCCATTCCAGATATGTATTCACTGATTTTCTATCTATTCTCCTCTAACTGTGTCTTACTTGGGGTGAAGGTAACTTCAAGGCATTGTTCTGGATGAGAGTGGGAGGATATTTGTGCAGCATATATTTGCATAAAAATTGGATTCAATTTCCAATTTTCCTTTTGAAATACTGAATCCCTGACACTAACCGATACCTACTAGACTCAGACAACTCATCCTAATATGATAGAGAAAAATAACACAAACCTATAGAAATACAAGCAGTTCATTGGAGGCATGTTGTATAGTTGGACTTGCATTTTGCATTATACAAGGTAGGAGTTATAAATCTGGTCAATGTTTAATAGAAAAAGATCTCCATGTGTTTTTAAAGTTAACAAATATGAGAATTCATGTTTCCCTTTCTCTTTAGCCTATTCACACTTGTATATTTATATGCATATATAGAATCCTACCAGGTATCACACGTACATCTTTGTGAGGTGGCTGACTTGGCAGATACAAATTGTGAGAAGTGATCACTCCTCCTAAACGCTGTTGGAACTGAAAATTCAACCTATAGGGAGCGTTTTAGTAGAACAACATTATACATAAACTCATGTTCAGTAAAATAAACATATTTGCATCTGTGGATGATATATATTTACTGATGAATTTCGATTGGCATTTATATTGCTACTTTTTTAATGTCTGTGAGTGTTTTTTATTTGTGTGTGTGTGTGTGTGTGTGTGTATACACTCTCCAGATTTTTCAAAATATGAAATATATGTGTCTAATATACACTCTCTAAATTCATTCATGTTCATGTATGTAGATTTTTAATCAACATTTCACAAGATTATTCTCAGAAATATTCATCCACTTGAAATACATATTTGTTTCCTTGTACTGAAAACTAACTTCAGGGAATGATGCATACAAATCCTAATTATTCTACAGTAACTGACCCAGTCTAACATCAATGCAAGTAGATTCCTATGGGACATGATATGTAATTCTTTATTCATTTGTATTCGACACTGGTACATTATTTTTTCTTCAGTTTTTGCACATCATAGGATATAAATTTCATCCACAAGTTCACAAATTTATAGGCATTTGTTTCAAATTTAATCACTTTTTGCTTCAGAACACATGTATTGTCAGGGTTTCTTTACTGGTATTTTCATGAGTCTTCTTTCCAAACACATTATTTTCGATTTCCAAAGTCACTTTTGAAGCAAAACTCACACACTCTTCATGATAAACCAAAACACGAATATTACCATTAGATGTATAACTGCTTGGAATGAATGATTGTATATCAATATACGATTTCCTGTAATTTTTCAGATATTAGATCAATTCATTTTTTAAAGTTGAAAAAAGTTATATTATTAATTCACATTAGGGTCTATTCATGCTTTATCTCTATATTCATAGACACAGGGTACACCTCTTTGTACCCCCGATTCTAATTTTACATCTTCAATATATTGCTCGCAGAAATGGTGGAAGACATACTCATGTCACCTGATGTACATATACATTTAATCAAAGTAATATTCTGGACAAAAAAATGTAAAGGTCACATTTATGATTGTACCAAAGCCTAAATGTAAAGTGTACATGGATTACTAAAAACATCCATGTCCAGGTTGGCTAATGCTGTCAATTGTCAATCCTATTGGTGACTACATATTTGTTTCTTCCTAATTTATATAATCAAACTCAACCCTGTTGAAAATGTCTAATCCTATCACTCACTTTATACTTTGCCTGATTTCGTAATGTTTCTATTGATATCTGCTTTTTTACATATTTTCCCAAGTTGATCCTAGTGACTGACACTTCATATGTGCTGACATTTACATTCACTCTATAATCAAAACCCTATTGCTAAAGAACTTTTGGTCCAAATCCTATACTCACTCTTCTTTCCAAACCTACCGACTATCTTCCTAATCCTACCGACTATCCCTTTTTGATTGGATGTTCTCTTCTACATTCAATCATCCAAGGTAAAAGGTCCTTGCCATTGTATATCGAATTATCTGAGACAACTTTGCAGAGCATAATTCAAAGCTAAGTATCCCAATCAAGGGAAAAACCCTTCTGGGCTTCAAATCATACCTAGATTTTAGTTTTCATACTTATATTTCACCAGATGTTAGAGAAGACGGACCATTTCAGGGGAACATAGTATGGCCCACCTGTCAGAGGACAATCTGGATAGTCACAGACCTAATTGGGGGAAGGAGGTGCCTTTGTGGGAGTGGGTATGGGTTTATTGTTTTGTCTCATGTTCTGAGAATAGATGGGAAAGGCGGTTAGTTTGGTTTGGAGTGGACAGTTTCTAGTAAGTCATTTGACAAGGCAAGTGTTTCTATGTCTGTGTATCCCACTGTGTCCGTTGTTGTAGATATTGGAAAAGAGAATGCATTAATGGATGTGTACTGTCTAGTGTAAATCTTCCCATAATTCAACCTGCCCAATATATGAATGGAGTGCAGCTTGTCTTGTTGATGTGCAACACCTGCTATCTTTCTAAGTTGATGTTTTCTTCCTGAATTCTGGCCACTATCCAGAATAGGCTCATGGATTTGTGTCCAAAATATGTACCACCTCCAAACTCTGTGACATGGCCATGTACTGGATAGCTGAAGAGAATGGCGAGCATCTCAGAAAACGCAGATATCAGTGTGACCAGGAAAGTCTCAGTGGAGAAACCCTGCTTTGGGCCTTTTGCTTACTTATTGTTGTTTTGCACTGAATGTCAGGAAGTTCTTTGCCTCAATCCACCACTTTGTGAAGCCTGAATTAAACAGTTTTCAAATGGAAATAAATGTCATCACCTGTGGCTCTTTGCTTAATTGCTTTGGGAAGGGATGTGTCTGAATTAGTCTCTTGGCCATGTTTGTGTCTATGACTTAGATTCTCAGCAAATGATGGATCTAAAGAATGATCCCATGTGTGCGTCCAAAACCATAATGGCAAAAAAAAAATCATTCATTATGGATGAAGTCTCTTGCCTTCCTCTGTTAAGTTCCTGAACTCCATCAAGTGAGAATAGGGATTCTTTGGGTCAAATGAGTTCTTCAATTCCCTGCAGAGGTGCTTGGGTTTTCGCATAACTCCAAATCCCATAAAGAATTGATACCTGAAATCAGTAGGCGTCAAATTGGAGAAACACAGAAGTATTAACGGCAGGCTTATTTGATCACTCTTCGTTCACAGAAACGGTGTCCAGGCCACCTTGACTTTAGGCAAATGAGGGGCAAGGGAGCTGATTTTGGACACTGTCTTGGCTTTTCTCATGACTCCAATTCACATAAAGAATCTAGACCCCACAGTCAGAGAGCCTCAAATTGGATAAGCGGAGCAGTATTAAGGGCAGGCCTATTTGATCACTCCAGGTTCACAGGAAGGGTGCCCAGGCCACCCTGAAGTTAGGCAAAAGAGGTGCAAGAAGCTTATTTTGGACATTCTCTTGGGCTGCACAACTCATGGAAAACTCCAGGAAGAGGTTATGATTAGTGTCTATATGGAAGAAGAATAGGGCCATGAGGGAGTATTTTGGTTTTAATTGTTTTCATTTGAGTCGCGGTTGGAAGAGTTGTCTGGGTCCACCTGGACTTGAACTCTGGTGTGATTCTCCTTATAGACTGAGTTCTGGAACTGACCTGAGAGAAGTATTGCCATGAATTGTGTTGGGATTTTAGGAGGCCAGGCATGAAGTTGCCATTGGAACCTGAGATCTAGGCACAGGTTGGCTTTCCACAGAACACTGGGAATCTCAGCCAGGATATTACATGATTTTATTCTGAAAGACTTGGCATGAGATTCAAAACACACATGGACCTCGCTTTATAGACCTCAATTGGCCTCGCTTCATGTGACTTTTTGGCCACTCTTTGGGTAGCCTTGCCTGTGAGAGTGCTCCAGAGCTTTCATTGAAATTAGCTTCCTAACCCTTTAATGGTTCCTGAATGAATTGCAAACCACAGTGCCTCCAACTTCATCCATGAAAAATTGCTAGATAATTACCATGAAATTTTTAAAATTCCCATGACCAGATGTCACTGGAGGACCTTTGATGTCCTGTTGATGATCATGAATATACCAGACAGGGCCTTGATTGACTGGGTTTCAGGAAAATGGTGTAGAACAGAGATGCTGGTAAGTAGAAGCCTAGTGAGTAGTGGGCCTAGAGAAGTGTTACGCAAGTGAGTGATAAAACATCTGTGGTGGGGCCATGTGGATCTTCCATTGGCTTCCAAATGGCTTGAGACTGACATGGTGCAGCCATCAGACCCATATACGTAAAGGCATATTTTTATATGGAGAGGTTTTAGGGCAATGTTCAGAATCATGTTGCTATTGTCAAGGGGGCAAGCTACGTGGGATAGAACCCTGGTTGGTGCATTCTCCTGGAGACCCTGCACACCACAGCTGACAGAACTCCCTTCAGCACTGTTTCCCATTTAAACTCGTTGTATTTAATGAAGCAAATACCAAACTCCCAGTGCAGCAGCAAGAAACACCACGATAATTGGAGGATGACCAAGTTGTTTCACAGTCCACAGGGGGAGACACTTAGCCCTCAGTGGCCACAGTTTACCTACAAAGAGAGAATTCAGCACTGCTGCCTCATTTTTATTGAAAAATAAATAACCATGTCCTCCAGGTCACATAGATGCAGATCGAGCTTTGATTGTCTCACTACAAATAAAGCTAAAGCTCCTGAAAACAACATATATTTTGAGTGCCCAACCTTAAAGGCAGATTCTCAAAAAGTCTTTAGGCCAGCAGAGCTCCATATTTGTGGAGTGTTTACCCTGTCCCTTACTTTTGGAAACTCCTCTACCGCCTCCAAAGATGTGAAATCTGGAGCATTTTCCATTCCTGATAGGTATTCACAGATTTTTTAACTCTTCTCTTCTAATTGTGTCTTACTTGGGGCGAAGGTAATGTCAAGGCATTGTTCTGGAGGAGAGTGGGAAGAATTTTCTGTAGCATATATTTGCATAAACATTGGATTCAGTTTTCTATTTTCCATTCAAAATACTGAATCCCTGACTCTAACCCATACCCGACCAGACTCTGACTACTAATTCTAATATGATGGAGAAAAATAACCCAAAAAGAATCGAAATACAAGCAGTTCAGAGTAGGCCTGGTGTATTGTTGTACTTTTCTTTTGCATGATACAGAGTTGGAGTTATGAATCTAGTCAATTTATTGTTGAAATAGTTGTCCATGTATTTTTAAGGTTAACAAATATGTGAATTCCTGTCTCCCTTTCTCTGTATTCTTATATGCACATTTAGATTCCTCCCTGGTACCACACGTACATTCTTGTGAGGTGGCTGACTTGGCAGATACAAATTGTTAGAAGAGATCACTCCTACTAAACTTGTTGGAATTGGATATTCAACCTATGGTTGAGCTTGCTAGTTGAACAGCATTATACATAAATCCATGTTCAGTAAAATTAATATTTTTAGATCTGTGGATGATATATATTTTATAATGAATTTTGATTGACATATATATTGCTACTTTTTTGTCTGTGTGTGTGTTTTGTATATATATATATATATATATATATATATATATATATATATATATACACTCTCCAGATTTTTCAAAATATGAAATATATGTGTCTTATATACACTCCCTAAATTCATTCATGTTTATTATGTGGATTTATAATCAACTATTCACAAGATTATTCTGAGAAATATTCATCCACCTGAAATTTGCCTAATGCTCTCAAATGTCAATCCTAATTGTGACTACATATTTGTTTCTTCCTAAGATTATATATTTAAACTCAACCCTGTTCAAAATATCTAATCCTATCACTCACTTTATACTTTGCCTGATTTTGTAATGTCTCTATTGATATCTGCTTTCCTACATATTTTCCCCAGTTCATCATTGTGACTGACTCTTCACCTGTGCTGACATTTACATTCACTCTCTAATCGAAACCCTATTGCTAAAGAAATTTTTTTCCAATTCCTATACTCACCCTTCTTCATAAAAGTACTGACTATCTTCCTAATGCTACAGACTATCGTTTTTGACTGAATGTTCTCTTCTACATTCAATCATCCAAGTAAATGTGGGGCGAGCTTCAGAGGAGGAGACCACCAACAGACTATCTCTTGCAACATCAAAGGGTTTTTTGGGTGTCCAGCATGCTGGGGCTCAGAGATCACTTTAATAGAGCAGATAGCCCTGAGAATAGCTTAAATAGAGCTTATATACTTTCCCTGGAGAGGGCAGGGAGGGAATTTTATTGATGGGTCAGGGTGAGTGGGTGGTTTGCATTCAACTGGGTGAGGGAGTACATTCTGCAGTTGGGCAGTTGGGGACAGAACATTCTGGGAACAAGATTTGCAAGCATTTCTCAAGATTTCAATAGTGTTTTGTTAAGCATACAGAAAAACAAGAAGTGACAAGTACCTATTTTATTAACCTTTAATTCCCCACTTCTTCTTCTGGCTACTTTTAATCATAAAAATGATCATTGGAGGGTGTCACATTCTATGTCTGCTAGTGGGGTATTACCATAAGTTTAACTCGTCCAATTTGAGCCTGGAGAAAAGAAATTACACGGTTGAGCAAACAGGATTTTATAGTTAGCAATAATATGAGGATTATTATTGGACCGGCCAGGGTTGATAAAAACGTAGTTAACCAGGAGGAGTGTGTGAACCAAGACTCAAGCCACCCTTTTTGGGCCTCTCTCTCTTGTTGATGCTCTTCAAGGTGTCTTTTAAATTTACTCATAGATTTTATTACAACTCCAGTATGGTCAGCATAAAAACAACATTCTTCCCTCAATGCAGCACAAAGGCCCCCTTCTCTAATGAAGAGGAGGTCCAACCCTCAACTGTTCTTTAAAACAACTTCAGAGAGATAGGTTAAGATTCATGCAAAGCTCTGATGGAGGTTTCTAATATCTTAGTTTTGCTCTATTGCTTCTTCTAATTGGGTCATTTGTTGTGTCCCATGGACAATGGCAGTGGTTCCTGTGCCCACCCGTGCAGCAACTCCTATTCCTAATAGGATGGCTAAAGTGAGGGATACAAGTTCCCAGTGGAACCGGTTGTATGCCCCCCCTATTTGATCTTCAAACGAACCTGCGTCATGATAGAGCTTTCTGGGAAACATCTGCAACATTTCAAAATAATCACATCTGTTGACCATTTCATGAAAACATAAACAATGTTTAAGTATATAGAATTATGCTGTTGTAGGGACAGACAAGGCAAGGCACCTAAGATAGCACTGAAGACAGGGAAACAGTCCTATATTGTTGCAACTGGATTCGAGGGCATTGCTTCTGTTGTAATCAATTAATCCCCTGAAACTCAAGTTTAGGTAGTTTCAGAATTGTGTACCCAACATATAAGGGATGGTTCTCAGAAGTTTACAGTATGCAGAAGTTCAAAAAAGCAGTATATGTTTCTGATTATTCCTCTGTTCTGGGCAAGTTAAATTTTCAAGGACACCTGGGAGGAGGAGAGCTTTTTATTCCCTTTCTTTTTTTCCCCCTGCCAGCTGTTACAACGGAGCCCAGTTGGTAATTTCTTTATCTTAGAAATGTGGCCATTTCTGTGAAGCCCCAGCTGAAGGCCAGAGGACTTGTTCACATATTTTGTGAAAAACTAGTTAGGGGTTGTCTAGCTTAGAAGTACTGAGTTTTTTAGCCAGTGGCCAAGTATAACAGGGCAATACAAAAAGAGAAAGTTTATCTACATTGAACTCTTTATAGAAACTCTATGCTGAAAGTTCTAAAGTCAGCCATGGTGAAGACTTCTGGAGAAGGACATTTAAGACTTTTCTGTGGGCCTGGTACAGAGGGGGAATACTGGGAAGGTGGGGCTGAGAGAAGCTCCGAGGATCTGAGAATGAGAAAAAAGAGAGATGTAAAAGAATAATTGGAAAGGTGTTTGGGAATTTCCTAGCAAAAAACTTGAGCAGTAGAACAGGTAGAGCAGAGCAGAAAACGGGAGTGAGTATCCCAAAATCCTGTGAGGGACTTTAAATTTTAGTAACCTGTTTTCAGTGATGACAAAGCAACTTTAATGGCCATTTATATTACATCTTGGATAAGGGTCTGAGAGCTCTCCTCAGCTCGTTTGAGCTTTGGGTTAGCTGGAAAGAGGACCTGGTGGGACCCGGTGTGGGCACTGACAGGAAGAGAGAGGAGTGAGTGGGTGGAGGGGTACCTCAGTACCTGCTACCTCACAAGCGGTCAATTGTCTGAGAACTGGTGGAGGTTTGGGATTCTGATCTAGTAATTGGAGGGGAGAAATCACGTTGCTGAGGTGGGAGTGACAGCAGAGAGTCTGGAGCAGAAGGCTGAGGATAAAAATCTATTGGAGAAGCATAGTTCAGGATGTGAGTGAAGGAGGGAAAGGGCTTCCACATAGGGGAATCTCCTTTCACCCTTTTGAGCACTTGCAGAAGTTAAAAAGGTCACGCAAAATTTGAGGATCTAGAGACCCCTCTGGGGGCCATCCTTTTTCTGTTGTCTACTTGGTAATATGGCCAATGCTGTGTACTGAATTTGATGAAATATTTGGGTTCCATCAGGCAGCCTCTGTATGCTCACATCTCCATGACATACAGAAGAAGTCGGTTTTTCCCCCACACAGCCGTTACTGTTTGTGGCTTTGATAGTTTCCCGGGCAAACATAGTAATCTAGGCTAGCCAACCCGCATCTGGCTCGCGTGTCCCTACATCCATAATGTTTGTTTCCATTATCTATGGTACAGAAGGGATTTAATGGTATTTTAGTGGGATTTTCTTCATCAGGGATATCCCAATAGAAAAAAACTATGGCCAGCTGACAAAAGTCTGGGTGGAGAGATGTACACCAGGTCCCTAAGGGGGCTGTATGTGAGATAGATTATACACTTTTCCTGTGGTTTTTGTGATCAGCCATCGCTGCTTAAAAGGCTGATGAGGGTTAGGACTACTTGTGGCCAAGGGGAGAGTATATAACCTTATCCACATGGCGAATACACAATTTGAAACTGTTACCAGTCTTTTCCAGTTTCCAGAAAGATTCTGGACAAGGAGCAGGCTTGAGATGAGAGGCATGGATCCAAGAAGTGATTCTGTATACCTTTACCACTGTAGGTGTTATAAGTAGCACCTGGTATTGTCCTTTCCAGCTGGGTTCCAGGGATGACACCTGATGTCATCTTACATACATGAAGTCTCTTATTTGATATGGATGTGGAATCCCCTGGTACACAGTTTGTTACGCAGTGGGCAGCTATTTTCACAGGTATCACTGAGTTCTTTCAAGAGCTTTAAGTCTGTCAAGCAAGAGGGTGTGGAAAGGATCCTTAGGTCTTACAGTTGGGCTTAGGACCCTTACTGGACGAGGGCCACCATAGAGAATTTCTCAGGGGGTAATGTTACTCAAAGAAACAGAAGGATTTTTTCTTGCATGAAACATTGTATAAGTCAGGAGCACAGTCCAATCTTTTATGCTGGTCTCTAAGCTTAATTTCGTTAAGGTCTCTTCAATGGTTCTATTCATTCTTTCTACTTGTCCTGAACTCTGGGGTCTATAAGCACAATATAACTTCCAATTAATCTCCAGGTTCCTGGCTAACCCCTGACTTACCTGGGCCATGAACATCGGTCCATTATCAGATCCTATTACCAGCTTAGCTTCCTCCAATGGTAGAGAGGCTTAGTCAGCAGCAGGGGAATCACTTAGAGTGTGTTGTGTGTTAGGGGACGAGGGCAGGGGATAAGGAGAGGAGGAAGAGTCCAGTAGAGTCAAGTCTTGTGACTCAGGGAAAACAGAGGGTGGAGGAGGAGGAAGAGGTGAGGGTTTGAGAGATCATGTGGGAAGGAGTATGAGCAGAGGCATGGGCAAGGAAAGGCTTCACCCATGGAGGAGGAGATTTGCAGAGGTCCTGCAAATTTAAGATATATGGCTGTTGATCAGGATGGCTATGTGGCCCTGGCTGAAAGACAATATCTCTGACTTTTTAAATTAGTGGGAAGTAGAAAGATCTTTCTTGGGGCCATACGACTCCAAAGATGGGCCATTCTGAGGCACAGAGAGTCTGCCAGGTCCAGCGTTTTACTAAAAAAAGAAAGATTCTGAGCCCTTAAGCGGACTTTGGTTCAGTGATCAAGGGTCAGGGACAGAGGCATTGAAGTGCTCTGTCCCATAATGAAAGGTACACAAACAGTAAAAGCAAAGACACATGACACAGATAAGACAAGACCATAAAGACAGGCAATGGACATCCAACACTGAGACCACGAATGCGTAGCCGGCAAAACCCGATAGGATGGCAATACCGAATCTAAAAGAAAATATCACTGAGTCGATGAAGCAATTGTTCCTTGATTCTCCGAGTCCTCTGCGGGGTCCCCCAGGGAGGTGCCCTATGTCTCTGTGACACTTCTCTCAGCCACCATCGGAGAGACCCCAGGCTCTTCATCGCCAGAAATTTTGCCAAGCCCTAACATGACACCTGAAACCAGAAAGAGGCGCCTTACTTGCTCCGAGAGGACCCCGTTGGGGTCTCTCATCCGCCACTGCCGGAACTCGGTGGAACGTCGATATGTAAAGGTCAGGTGAGTGTTGGAGGAAGAGACTACCAAGAGACTGTCTCATGCAACAGCAAAGGGTTATTTTGGGTCCAGCTTGCTGGGGCTCACAGCTAACTTAAATAGATCAGAGAGCTCTGAGAACAGCTTATGCAGAGCTTACATACATTCCTTGGAGAGGGAAGGGAGGGAAGTTTACTGATGTGTAAGGGTGAGTGGGCGGTTCGCGTGACACCGAGTGAGGCAGTACATTCTGCAGTTTGGCAGTTGGGAACAGTACATTCTAGAACAAGATTAGCAAACATTTCTCAAGATTTCAACAGTGTTTTTTTAAGCATACAGAAAAACAGGAAATAGCAAGTACCTATTTTATTAACCTTTCACTACCGACTATCCCTTTTTGACTGGATGTTCCTTCTACATTAATTCATGCAAGGTACAAGGTCCTATGCCATTGTATATCGATTTATCTGAGACATCTCTGCAGAACGTAATTCAATGCTGCGTATCCCAATCAAGGGCCCAATGCCCTTCTGGCCTTCAAATCATACTTAGATTTCTTTTTTCATACATATATTACACCCCTATATTCTTATACACATAGCAGGTTCCCAATACCATTATTCATCCAGCACAATGATTTCTAACCCAAATCAAACATGTTTTTAACCATAATCATACACTATTCCCTCAATCTAACTTTATAGAAGAGCAGGGAAAGAGTTGATTTTACAATACAGAAATGTAGGGAAACTTCCACCTGCTGAGAACCTCAAAGGCCCATGCAGAAATGATCCCTGGAGAAGACGTAGGCAGCTATGAAGGACCTGAGAGACCAAAAGTCATCTTCCATGGCAAACAACCTGGTCAGGATAAAAGGTTGTGTCTGAATCAGATTCTCTTCTTAATGTAGAGAACATGGACCAAAACAGGCCTGGGTGGAGATCTATTCCTGGGTGCCTATGGTTGATATACCATTCTAACTTGTGAAAGTGTCACAGGAAGTAGGGGCAGCCTCAATCTTATGGGACCCTTGGAAGTAACAGTTAAGACAAAGTGGTTGCCAAGACAGGGACCTCATTCAGTTCAGGAAGGAAGTGACCTCAGCTCACTTCCATGGTGATGGAACTCTCTGAACTTTGGATCCAGGAAGCCAGGCACCCAGAGCCAGTCCCAGTCCCAGTCCCTATGGTCTCACTTGTTTGGATTTCCTAAATGCAGTCAGTCTTTCTTGGTACCTTCAGACGTGAGAAGGCCAAATGCCAGGAAAGCTCGGAAGCGGGGCTTTTCTTGAGAAAGTCGTTAGTGGCTCACCGTTGGCTCCTGAGAAGTTCACAGAGTTTGCCAAGGAGACCAGATCTGAGACAGGACAGGCCATTTCGGGGGAACGTATTATGGCCTACAAGTCAGAGGACACTCCGGATAGTCAAAGACCTACTTAGGGGAAGGAGGTGGCTTTGTGGGTGTGGTTGTGGGTTTGTGGTTTTGTCTCATTTTCTGAGAATAGGTAGGACAGTCGGTTTGTTTCATTTGAAGTGGACTGTTTCTAGTAAGTCTTTTCACAGGGCGAGTGTTTCTATGTCTGTGTATTCCACTGTTTCCGTGGTTGTAGACATTAGAAAAGAGAATTCATCAATGGATGTGTCGTGTCTAGTAGAAAGCTTCTCAGCATTCATATTGCCCCGTTTATGAATGGACTGTAGCTTGCCTTATCGATGAGCAACACCTGCTACCTTCCTAAGTTTCTATTTTCGTCCTGAATTCCGGCCAATTTCAAGAATAGGCCCATGGTTTTGTGTCCAAGATATGTACCACCTCCAAGCTCTGTGACATGGCCATGTACTGGATAGCTGTAGGTGATGGCGAGCATCTCAGAAAACTCAGATATCAGTGTGACGAGGAAAGTCTCAGAGGAGAAACCCTGCTTTGGGCCTTTTGCTTACCTATTGTTCTGTTGCCCTGAATGTCAGGAAGTTCTTTGCATCTGGCCACCCCTTTGTGAAGCCTGAAGAAAACAGTTTTCAAATGGAAATGATTGGGCATACCTGTGGCTCTTTTCTTAAGTGCTTTGAAAAGGGATGTGACTGAATCAGCCCCCTGGCCCTGTGTGTGGCTGAGGCTTAGATTCTCAGCACCTGATGGATCTAAAGAAAGTTCCCATGTTTGCATCCAAAGGAAAAATGGTAGAAAGAGCAGCCATTGGGATGAAGTCTCTCGACTTCCTCTGTAAGGTTCCGGAACTCCATCAAGTGAAAATAGGGATCCTTTGGGTCAAATGAGTTCTTCAAAACCTGCAGAGGCTAGCCCATAGGTGCTTGGTTATTTCATGACTAAAATTCACATAAAGAATCTAAACCAAACAGTCAGTAGGCCTCAAATTGGAGAATTGGAGCGGTATTAATGGCAGGCCTATTTGGTCACTCCTGGTTCACAGGATGGGTGTCCAGGCCACCTTTACTATAGGCAAATGAGGGTCAAAGGAGCTTATTTTGAACACTGTCTTGGTCTGCTCCCCTCATGGAAACCTCCAGCAAAATTATGATGAGTGTCAATATGAAAGAAGATGAGGGCCATATGGGAGTGTTCTTGTTTTAATTGTGGTAATTTGTGTGGTAGTTGGAAGAGATGACTGGGATCACCTGGGCTTGAACTCTGGTGTGATTCCCCTTAAAGAATGAGTTCTGGATCTGACCTCAGAGAAGTATTGCCGTGAGTTCTCTTGGGATTTTACTAGGCCACGCGTGAGAATCGCCTTTGGAAACTGAGATCTAGGCCCAGGATGGCTTTCCACAGAGCTCGGGGATTCTGAGCCAGGATATTACATGATTTAATTCTTAAAGACTTGGCAGCCCTAGTTGAGAGTCCAAACACATATGGACCTCACATTGTACACCTCAATGTGTCTGGATTCATGTGACCTTTTGGCCAGTCTTTTGGAAGGCTTTTCTGTGAGTGTTCTCCAGAGCTTTCATTGAAATGAGCTTCCTCACCATTTAATGGTTCCTGAATTAATTGAAACCCACAGTGCCTCTAACTTCATTTTTGAAAAATGACTAGATTAATACCATAAAATTTTTGAAATTCCCATGACCAGGTGGCACTGGATAAACTTTGGATTTTTTGTTGTGAATCATGAGTGTACCAAAGAGTGCCTTGATTGACTGGTTTTCGTGAAAATGGTGTAGAACAGAGATGCCAGTAATTTGGAGCCTAATGAGTAGTGGGCGTAGAGAAGTGGACTGTAGGTGTGTAAATAAATATTTTTGGTAGGACCACCTGGATCTTCCATTGGCTTCGAAAGACTTGCGACTGACATGGTGCAGGCAGGAGACCTTTATATTTAAAGGCATCTTGTCATATGGAGAAGTTTCAGGGCAATGTTCAGAATCAGGTTGCTATAGTCAAGGGGAAAGCTATGTAGGATAGAAGCCTGGTTCGTACATTCTCTTTGCGTCCCTGACCAACCACACATGCCAGAACTCCCTCCAGCATTTTGTCCCAGTTGAACTCCTTGTATTTCGTGAAGCAAATACCAAACTCCCAGTGCAGCAGTAAGAAACACCCTGGAAAGTGGAGGATCACCAAATGGCTTCACAGTCCACACGGAAAGACACTTAGCTCCCAGTGGCCACAGTTTACCTACAAAGAGAGAATTCAGAACTGCTCCCTCATGTTCATTAGAAAATAAGGACCATGTGCTCCAGGTCATAGAGATGCAGACCCAGATTTCATGGTGTCACTACAAACGAAGCTAAATCTCCTAACAATTACATATATTTCTTGTTCCCAACCTCAGAGGAAGTTTCTCAAGAAGTCTTTAGGCCAGCACAGCTCCATGTTTCTGGATTGTTTACCCTCTCCCTTACTTTTGGAAACTGTTCTACCACCTCCAGTGTTGTGAACTCCTGAGCATTTTCCATTCCACATATATATTCAGATTTTCTAACTCCTCTCCTCTAATTGTGTCTTACTTTTAGCGATGGTTATGTCAAGGCATTGTTCTGGATGAGAGGGGGAAGATTTTTGTGTATCACATTTTTGCATACACATTAGATTCATTTTCCTGTTTTCCATTTGAAATACTGAATCCCTGACCCTAACCCATACCCTACTAGACGCTGACTACTAATCCTAATATCATGGAGAGAAAGAAACCTAACCGAATAGAAATACAGGCCTTTCATAGGAAGCATGGTGTATACTTCTATTTGCCTTCTTCATTATCAAGAGTATGTGTTTTAAATCTAGTCAACTTTTCATTGTAATATTTCTCCATGATTTTTTAAAATTATCACATATATAAATTCCTGTCTCCCTTTCTCTGTATCCTATTCAGCACATGTATTTTTTTATACATATATATATATAATATCCTACCTGGTATCACACGGACATTCTTGTGAGCTCCCTGATTTTGGAATATAAAATTGTGAGAACAGATGACTCTCCCTAAATAATGATGGGACTGAAAATTCAACCTATGGGTGACCTTCCTAGTGAAAAACACTATACATAAATCCATGTTCAGTAAAATGAATATTTTTGGGTATGTGGATGAATTATATTTCATGATGAATTTTGATTGGCATATATATTGCTAAATATTAATGTGTGTGTGTGTGTGTGTGTGTGTGTGTGTGTATGTATTTTTTTTTAAATCTGGAAAAAAAATATATATGTGTATATATATACATATATATTATATATGTATATATATATAATATATATATTATATATATATATATATATATGTATATATATTCTCCAGATTTTAAAAAAATATGAAAAATATGTGTCTTATTATACACTCCCTAAATTCATTTATATTCATGTATGTGGGTTCAAAATCCAATTTTTACAAGATTATTTTCAGCAATATTTATACACCTGTAATACATATTGGTGTCCTACTACTGAATACTAAGTTCAGTAGGTGGTGCATACAAATCCTAATATTTCTACAGTACCTGACCCAGTTTAACATCAATGCAAGTAGATTGCTATGGGACATGATTTGTATTTTGAAGTTCATTTTTACTCAACACTGGTACATTACTATTTTTTCAGTATATGGACATCATAGGATACATTTTTTCACCCACAACTTCACAAAATTATAGGCATTTGGTTCACTTTCATTTACTTACTACTTCAGAACACATGTATTCCTCCATGTTTCTTTACTGGTCTTTTCACTAGACTTCTTTCTAAACACATTATTTTTGATTCCATAATCATTTTTGAAGCAATACTCACTCTTCACGATAAACCATAACCCTAATATTACCATTACATATATAACTGGTTGGAATGATGGTATATATATCAATATAAGATTTCCAATATATTTTCAGATGCAAACTCAATCCATTATTTAAAGTTGGAACCAGTTATATACTTTATTCACAATCTGGTCTATTCATGCAACATCTCAATAATGATCAACACAAGGTACACCTATTTGTATCACCAGTACTAATTTATAAGTTTCCAGAATATTACTCCCCATAATGGTGGAAGAAATACTCATGTCACCTTATCTACATATAAATTTTATCACGGTAGTATTCTGGACACAAAATGCAAAGGTCACACATATGATTGTACCAAAGCCTAAATGGAAACTGACCATGGATTACTAAAAACATCCATGTCCAGGGTGCCTAATGCTCTCAAATGTCAATCCTATTGATTACTACATATTTGTTTTTTCCTAAGATTATATATTCAACCTCAAGCCTGTTGAAAATGTCTAATCCTATCACTCACTTTATACTTTGCCTGATTTCCTAATCTTTCTATTGATATCTGCTTTCCTACATATTTTATCCTGTTCATCATTGTGACTTTCTCTTCAGATGTGCTGACATTTACATTCACTCTCTAACTGAAACCCTATTGCTAAAGAACTTTTGGTCCAACTCCT
Source organism: Callospermophilus lateralis (assembly GCF_048772815.1). Taxonomy (NCBI): domain Eukaryota; kingdom Metazoa; phylum Chordata; class Mammalia; order Rodentia; family Sciuridae; genus Callospermophilus; species Callospermophilus lateralis. Next base: position 116,578 of record NW_027513866.1, read on the forward strand.
AGTCTCACTCTTCTTCCTAAACGTACTGACTATCTTCCTAATCCTACAGACTATCCCTTTTTGACTGGATGTTCTCTTCTACATTCAATCATCCGAGGTACACGGTCCTATGCCATTGTATATCGATTTATCTGAGACCTCGGTGCAGAACATAATTCAAGCTCAGTATACCAATCAAGGTTCTGTTGCCCTGAATGTCAGGAAGGTCTTTGCCTCAGGCCACCCCTTTGTGAAGCCTGAAGAAAAAAATTTCAAATGGAAATAAATGGGCATCACCTGTGGCTCTTTGCTTAATTGCTTTGGAAAGGAATTTGTCTGAATCTGCCTCTTGGCCCTGTGTGAGGCTGTGGCTTCGATTCTCAGCACCTGATGGATCTAAAGAAAGATCCCATGTGTGCATTCAAAACCAAAATGGCAAAAAGAGCAGTCATTGTGGATGAAGATTCTTGCCTTTCTCTGTTAGGTTCCTGACCCCCTTCAAGTGACAATAGGGATCCTCTTTGTCAAATAAATTCTTGAATGCTCTGCAGATGTGCTTGGGTTTTTCTCATGACTCCAAATCACATAAAAAATCTATACCTGACATTCAGTAAGCCTCAAATTATAGAAAGAAAGCGGAATTAATGGCAGGCCTTTTTGATCACTCCTGGTTCACAGGAAGGGTGTCCAGGCCACCCTGACTTTAGGGAAATTAGAGGCAAGGGAGCTTATTCTGAAAACTGTCTTTAGTTGCAACCCTCATGGAAACTTCCATCCAGAACATTTGATGAGGGTCTTTATGGACGAAGATGAGGGCCATGTGGTAGTTTTTTTGTTTTAATTGTGGTCATTTGTGTGGGGGTTGGAAGAGATGACTTGGTCCACCTGGGCTTGAACTCTGGTGTGATTCCCCTTAGAGCCTGAGTTCTGGAACGTACCTCATAGAAGTATTGATATGAATTGTGTTGGTTTTTAGGAGGCCACGCATGATTGTCACCCTTTCAAACTGAGATCTAGGCCCAAGGTGGCTTTCCACAGAGCAATGGGAATCTCAGCCAGGAAATCACATGATTTTATTCTGAAAGACTTCACAGCCATTGTTGGCCCTCGGAAGCAAGAAGGAGTGGCCATACTCATATCGAATAAAATCAACTTAAAAGCTAAGTTAATCAAAAGTGATAAAGAAGGACACTATATACTGTTAAGAGGCAACATTCACCAACAAGACATAACAATTATCAATTTGTATGCACCAAACAATGGTGGTGCCAAGTCATAAAACAAACTCTCCTCAAGTTCAAGAGTCATATAGGCTATAACACAATAATTACGGGTGACTTCAGCACACAACCCTCGCCATTGGACAGATCCTCTAGAGAAAATCTGAATTAAGAAACTATAGAACTCAATAGCACAATCAATAACCTAGACTTAACCAACATATATAGAATATATCAAACATCATAAAGTGGATACATGTTCTTCTCAGCAGCACATTGGTCCTACTCAAATATAGACCATATATTATGCCATATGGAAACTCTTGGTAATTATAAAAGTATGGAGATAATACCATGCACCATATCTGATCATGATGGAATGAAACTTGAAATTAATGATTGAAGAAGGAAGGAAAAATTCTACATCACATGGAAAATGAACAATATGTTACTGAATAATCAATGGGTTACAGAAGACATAAAGGAGGAGATAAAAAATCTCTTAGAGACAAATGACAATACAGACACAACATACCGGATTCTGTGGGAAACAATGAAAGCAGTTTTAAGAGGGAAATTCATTTCTTGGAATTCTTTCCTCAAAAAAAGAAAAAAACAACAAATAAATGATCTCACACTACATCTCAAAAACCTAGAAAAAAAGAGCAAAACAACAAATGTAGTAGAAGACAAGAAATAATTAAAATTAGAGGAGAAATCAACAAAATTGAAACAAAAAAAAATTGAACAAATAAAAGTTGGTTCTTTGAAAATAAATTAAATTGACAGGCCCTTAGCCATGCTAATGAAGAGAAGTATAGAGAGAACTCAAATTACTAACATATGGGATAAAAAAGGCAATATCACAACAGACACTACAGAAATACAGAAGATAATTCAAAAGTATTTTGAAACCCTATATTCCAATAAAACAGAAGATAATGAAGATATCGATAAATTTCTTATGTCATATGATCTGCCCAGATTGAGTCCGGAAGACACACAAAATTTAAATAGACCAATAACAAAGGAAGAAATAGAAGAAACCTTCAAAAGACTACCTACCAAAAAAAACCCTGGACCAGATGGTTATACAGCAGAGTTCTACAAAACGTTCAAAGATGAATTAATACCAATACTTTTCAAGCTATTTCAAAAAATAGAAAAAGAAGGAGTTCTTCCAAATTCATTCTATGAGGCCAACATCACCCTGATCCCAAAACCAGACAAAGACACTTCAAAGAAAGAAAACTACAGACCAATATCTCTAATAAACTTGGATGCAAAAATTCTCAATAAAATCCTGGCAAATCAAATACAAAAGCATATAAAAAAATTGTGCATCATGATCAAGAGGGATTCATCCCAGGGATGCAAGGCTGGTTCAATATACGGAAATCAATAAATACTATTCACCACATCAATAGACTTAAAGAGAAGAACCATATGATCATCTCGATAGATGCAGAAAAAGCATTCTACAAAGTACAGCATCCCTTTATGTTTAAAACTCTATAAAAACTAGGAATAACAGGAACTTACATCAACATTGTAAAAGCTATATATGCTAAACCTCAGGCTAGCATCATCGTAAATGGAGAAAAACTGAAGGCATTCCCTTTAAAATCTGGAACAAGACAGGGATGCCATCTATCACCACTTCTATTCGATTTAGTTCTTGAAATACTAGCCAGAGCAATTAGACAGACAAAAGAAATTAAAGACTTAAAAATAGGAAAAGAAGAACTTAAATTATCGCTATTTTTGGATGACATGATAATATATTTAACAGACCCAAAAGGGTCTACAAAGAAACTGCTAGAGTTAGTAAATGAATTCAGCAAAGTGGCAGGATATAAAATCAACACGCATAAATCTAAGGCATTCCTGTATATCAGCAACAAAACTTCTGAAATTTAAATGAGGAAAACCACTCCTTTTACAGTATACTCAAAGAAAATAAAAAACTTGGGAATCAACCTAACCAAAGAGGTGAAAGATTTATGCAATGAAATCTACAGAACCCTAAAGAGAGAGATAGAAGAAGATGTTAGAGGATGGAAAAGTATGCCCTGTACATGGATAGGCAGAAATAACATCATCAAAATGGCGATATTACCCAAAGTTCTCTACAGGTTTAATGCGATGCCAATCAAAAACCCAATGGCATTTCTTGTAGAAATAGATAAAGTAATCATGAATTTCATATGGAAAAACAAAAGACCCAGAATAGCGAAAGCAATTCTAAGCAGGAAGTGTGAATCCAGAGTTCAAACTGTACTACAAAGCAATAGTAACAAAAACAGTGTGGTACTGGTATCAAAACAGGCAGATGGACCAATGGTACAGAATAGAGGACACAGAGACAAATCCACAAAATTACAACTTTCTTATATTTGAAAAAGGGCCTAAAAGCATGCAATGGAAGAAGGATAGCATATTCAACAAATGGTGCAGGGACAACTGGAAATTCATATGCAAAAAAATGAAACTGAATCCCTTTCTCTCACAATGCACAAAAGTTAACTCAAAATGGATCAAGGAGCCAGATATAAAATCAGAAACACTGCGTCTGATAGAAGAAAAAGGTGGCTACGATGTACATACTGTGGAGTTGGGCTCCAAATTCCTTAATAGGAAACCCATAGCCCAAGAGTTAATAAAAAGAATAAACAAATGGGACTTACTTAATCTAAAGAGATCTTTCTCAGCAAGAGAAAAAATAAGAGAGGTAAATAGAGAGCCTACATCCTGGGAACAAATTTTTACCCCTTACACTTCAGATAGAGCCCTAATATCTAGAATATACAAAGAACTCAAAAAAATTAAACAATGAGATAACAAATAACCCAATCAACAAATGGGCCAAGGATCTTAACAGACACTTCACAGAGGAGGACATACAATCAATCAACAAGTACATGAAAAAATGCTCACCATCTCTAGCAGTCAGAGAAATGCAATCAAAACCACCCTAAGATACCATCTCACTCCAGTAAGATTGGCAGCCATTATGACGTCGAACAACAATAAGTGTTGGTGAGGATGTGGGGTAAAGGGTACACTTGTACACTGCTTGTGGGACTGCAAATTGGTGAGTACAACATGGAAAGCAGTATGGAGATTCCTGGGAAAGCTGGGAATGGAACCACCATTTGACCGAGATATCGCCCTTCTCAGACTCTTCCCTGAGGATGTTAATAGAGCGCAGTATAAGGATACTGCCACATCGATGAACATAGCGGAACAATTCACAATAGCTAGACTTTGGAACCAACCTAGATGCCCTTCAATAGATGAATGGATAATAAAAATGTGTCATCTATACACAATGGAGTATTACACAGCACTGAAAAATGACAAAATCATAGAATTTGCAGGGAAATGAATGGCATTAGAATAGATTATGCTAAGCGAATCTATCCAATCCTTAAAAAACAAATGCCAAATGTTTCCTTTTATATAGAGAGAGCAAATAAGAACAGAACAGGGAGGAAGAACATGAGAAAAATATTAAAACTAAACAGAGATGAGTGGGGGGAGAGAAAGGGAGAGAGAAGGAAAAGCATATGGAAATGGTAGGAGACTACTCAATGTTACACAAAATTACATATAAGAGGTTGTGAGGCTAAAGAGGGGAAAACAAGGGAGAGAATTAAACAACAGCAGTGAGGTAGAGAGGGAAGTTGGGAGGGGAGGGGGAATAGTAGGGAATAGGAAAGGTAGCAGAATACAACAATAACTAGTATGCTATTATGTAAAAACGTGAGTGTGTAACTGATGTGATTCTGCGATTTGTATTTGGGGTAAAAATGGGAGTTCATAACCCAACTGAGTCAAATGTATGAAAGATGATATATCATGAGTTTTATAATGTTTTGAACAACCAAAAATAAAAAGAATTGAATTTCCAATATTTGAGTCATTTAACAACTTTATTTTTTAATAAAATTGTCTTTTATTTGTTATCTTACTTGCTGGTATCTGCCTTTCAGTTTTAAAAAACTATGTGCTGTAGCCATTCATCCATGTAGTATGTAACAGAAAATTTTGAGTGTCTCCATGTTACCAGATTGGCAAGGCATCAAGGTTTTCTTCACAAACAAGGTGAAGGCTTTGCCATTAGAAATTTAACATTCTGCAAAACAATTTTTTTAACTTTCCAATTAAATTTCCAAAAAAATTTAGAAAAAGAAGAATATAATCCCCACAGTAAGAAGGCCTCAAAGTGGAGAAGTGGAGCATTTACGGCAGGCCTATTTGATCACTCCTGGTTCACAGGAAGCATGTCCAATCCACCCTGACGTTAGGCAAATGAGGGGCAAGGGAGCTTATTTTGGGCACTGGTTTGGCTGTGCCCCTCATGGAAAACTCCATCCACAGGTTATGATGTGTGTCTATATGGAAGAAGATGAGAACCATGTGGGAGTGTTTTGGTTTTAATTGTGGTCATTTGTGTGGTAGTTGGAAGAGATGACTGGGTCCACCTGGGCTTGAACTCTGATGTGATTGCCCTTAGAGAATGAGATTTGGAACTAACTTCAGAGAAGTATTGCCATGAATGTTGTTGGGATTTCAGGAGGCCACACATGAGAGTCGCCTTGGAAACTGAGGTCTAGGCCCAGGGAGGCTTTCCAGAGAGCACTGGGAATCTCAGCTAGGATATCACAGGTTTTATTCTGAAAGACTTGGCAGCCATCGTTGAGAGTCAAAACACACATGACCTCACATTGTAGACCTCAATGGGCCTGGCTTCATGTGACAATTTGGCCACTCTTTGGGAAGCCTTGCCTGTGAGAGATCTCCAGATCCTTCATTAAAATGAGCTTCCTCAACATTTAATGGATCCTGAATGAATTGAAACCCACAGTACCAACAACTTCATCTGTGAAAAATAGTTAGATAAATACCATAAAATTTTAGAAATTCTCATGACCAGGTGGCACTGGAGAACCATTGGATGTCCTGTTGCTGATCATGAGTATACCAGACAGTGCCTTGATTGACTAGGTATCATGAAAATGGTGTAGAACAGAGATGCCAGTAAGTTGGAGCCTGCTGAGTAGTGGGCCTAGAGCAGTGGTGTGCAGGTGTGTAATAAAACATCTCTGGTGGAGCCATGTGGATCTGCCATTGGCTTTCAAATGCCTTGAGACAGACACGGTGCAGCCAGCAGACCCTTCTATATAAAGGCATCTTGTTATATGGAGATTTTTCACGGCAATGTTTAGAATCAGGTTGCTATGGTCAAGGGGCAAGCTATGTGGGATAGAAGCCTAGTTGGTGCATTCTCATGCAGACACTGACCCACCACACGTGACAGAACTCCCTCCAGCACTGTGTCCCACTTGAACTCCTTGTATATCGTGAAGCAAATAACAAACTCCCAGTGCAGCAGCAAGAAACAAAACGAAAAGTCGAGGATGACCAAATGGCTTCACAGTCCACATGGGGAGACACTTAGCCCCAGTGGCCTCAATTTAGCTACAAAGAGAGAATTTAGCACTGCTGCCTCATGTTCATTGGAAAATAAGAAACCATGTCCTCCTGGTCACATAGATGCAGACCTAGCTTTGATGGTCTCACTACATCGGAAGTTAAAGCTCCTGAAAACAACATATATTTCAAGTGCCCAAGCTCAGAGGCAATTTCTCAAGAAGTGTTTAGGCCAGCAGATCTCCATGTTTGTGGAGTGTTTACCATGTCACTTACTTTTGGAAACTGCTCTATCAACTCCAAGGTTGTGAACTCCTGAGCATTTTCCATTCTAAATATATATTCACAGATTTTCTAACTCTTCTCCTCTAATTCTGACTTACTTGGGGCGAAGGGAATGTCAAGTCATTGTTCTGGATGAGAGAGAGAAGATTTTGTTTAGCACATATTTGCATAAACATTGGATTCATTTTACAATTTTCTGTTTGAAATACTGAATCCCTGACACTAACCCATACCCTACTAAACTCTGACTACTAATCCTAATATAATGGAGAAAAATAACCCAAACAGAATAGAAATACAAGCATTTCAGAGGAAGCATGGTGTATAGTTGGACTTACCTTTTGCATGATATAAGGTAGGAATTATAAATCTAGTCAATTATTTGTTGAAATAATTCTCCATGTGTTTTTAAAGTTAAGAAATATGTGAATTCCTGTCTCCCTTTCTCTGTAGCCTATTAAGCAAATGTATTTTTATATGCACAAATAGAATCCTACCTGGTTTCACATGTACATTTTTGTGAGGTGGCTGACTTGGCAGATACAAATTGTGAGAAGAGATCACTCCTCCTAAACGCTGTTTTAACAGAAAATTCAACCCATGAGTGAGCTTCCTAGATGAACAACACTATACATATATTACTGTTCAGTAAAATGAATATTTTGGGATATGCGGATGAGTTATTTTTCATGATGAATTTCAATTGGCATATATATTGCTACATTATAATGTGTGTGTGTTTGTGTGTCTATATATATAATATATATATATATATATATATATATATATATATATATATATATATATATTCTCCAGATTTACCAAAATATGAAATATATGTGTCTTCTTATAGACCGCCTGAATTCATTCATATTCATATATGTGGATTTATTATCAACTTTTAACAAGTTTATTCTCAGAAATATACATCCACTGAAACACATATTTGTTTCCTAGTACTGAAAACTAACTTCAGGGAAGGGTGCTTACAAATCATAATATTTCTACAGTAACTGACCAAGTTTAACATCAATGCAAGTAGATTCCTATTGGATATGATGTGTTTATTAAAGTTCATTTTTATTCAAACCTGGTACGTTATTATTTCTTCAGTTTATAGACATCATAAAATATATCCTTTCATTCACAAATTCACAAATTTATAAACATTTGGTTCACTTTCAATCACTTCCTCCTTCAGAACACTTATATTTCTCCATGTTTCTTGACTCGTCTTTTCACTAGACTTCTTTCTAAACACATTATTTTCGATTCCATAATCATTTTTGAAGCAAAACTCATTCACTATTCATGATAAACGGTAACCCTAAGATAACCATTAGATATGTAAGTGGTTGGAATGAATGTATGTATATCAATAAATGATTTCTTCTATTTTTTCAGATATCAATACAATCCATTATTTAAATTTGGAACCAGTCATATAATTTATTCACATTATGGTCTATTAATGCATCATCTCTATATTCATCCACACAGGGTAAGCCTATTAGTATCCCCAGTACTAATTTATATCTTTTCAAAATATTTCCCCCAGAAATGGTGGAAAAAATACTCATGTCACCTGATCTTCATATACATATTATCACAGTAATATTTTGGACACAAAATGCGAAGGTCACCCTTATGATTGTACCAAAGCCTCAATGGAATGTGAACATGGATTACTAAATATATCCATGTCCAGGTTGCCTAATGCTCTCAAATGTCAATCTTATTGGTGACTACAAATTTGTTTCTTCTTAAGATTATGTATTCAACCTCAACCCTGTTGAAAATCTCTAATCCTATCATGTTATATTTTGCCAGATTTCCTAATGTCTCTATTGATGTCTGCTTTCCTACATATTTTCCCCAGTTCATCATTGTG